>NC_137966.1:29786190-29858690 GCF_963924665.1 Micromys minutus | reverse complement strand
ACAACCCTAAACACTAAACCCTAAACAACCCTATACCTTAAACCTTGAACACTAAACCCTAAATAACCCTAAACCCTAAACCATTAACACTATACTCTAAAAAACACTAAACACTAAACCCAAAACAACCCTAAAACCTAAACCTTAAACACTAAACCTTAAACAACCCTAAACCCTAAACACTAAACCCTAAACAACCCTAAACTTTTAACCCTAAACACTATACCCTAAACAACCCTAAACCTTAAACAATCCTAAACTCTAAACCCTAAACCCTTAACCTAAACCACCCTAAATCTTAAACAATCCTAAACCCTAAACCTTAAACCCTAAACACTAAACTCTAAACCCTAAACCTAACAATAACCATAACCCTAACCCTAACCCCTAACCCTTACCCTAACCCTAACCCTAACCCTAATCCTAACCCTAATCCTAACCCTAACCCTAACCCTAACCCTAACCCTAACCCTAAACCTAACCCTAACCTTAACCCTAATCCTAACCCTAAACCTAACCCTAACCGTAAACTTAACCCTAAACCTAATCCTAACCCTAACCCTAACCCTAACCCTATCCCTAACCCTAAACCTAATCCGAACCCTAACCTTAACCCTAATCCTAACCCTAACCCTAACCCTAACCGTAACCATAACACTAAACTCTAAACCCTAAACCTAATCCACCCTAAACCTTAAACAATCCTAAACCATAAACCTTAGACCCTAAATCCTAAATCTAACAATAAACCTAAACCTAACCCTAACTCTAACCCTAACCCTAACCCTAACCCTAAACCCTCCCTGACCCTAACCCTAACCCTAACCCTAAACCTAACCCTGACCCTAATATTAACACTAACCCTATTTCTAATTCTAACCCTAACACTAATCCTAAACTTAAACCTAACCCCCTAATAATAACCCTAACCCTTTCACTAACCCTAACCCTTAAACCTAACCCTAACCCTAACCCTAACCCTAACCCTAACCCTAACCCTAACCCTAACCCTAACCCTAACCCTAACCCTAACCTAACCCTAACCCTAACCCTAACCCTAACACAAACCCTAACACTAACCCCCTTACTTTTACCCTAACCCTAACCCTAACCCTAAACCTGACCCTTACCATAACCCTAACCCTAACCCTAACTCCATCCCTAACTCTAACCCTAACCGTAACCATAACACTAAACACTAAACCCTAAACCTAATCCACCCTAAACCTTAAACAATCCTAAACCATAAACCTTAAACCCTAAACCCTAAATCTAACAATAAACCTAAACCTAACCCTAAATCTAACCCTAACCCTATCCCTAACCCTAAACCTAACCCTGACCCTAACCCTAATCCTAATCCTAACACTAACCATAACCCTAACCCTAACACTAACCCTAACCTTAACCCTAACCCTAACCCTAACCCTAACCCTAACTAAAACCCTAACCATAACCCTAACCGTAACCATAATACTAAACTCTAAACCCTAAACCTAATCCACCCTTAAACTTAAACAATCCTAAACCATAAACCTTAAACCCTAAACCCTAAATCTAACAATAAACCTAAACCTAACCCTAAATCTAACTCTAACCCTAACCCTAACCCTAAACATAAACCTTACCCTAACCCTAATCCTAATCCTAACACTAATCATAACCCAAACACTAACCCTAACCCTAACCCGAAACCTAACCCTAAACCTCACACTATCCCTAATCCTAACACTAAACCCTAAACTTTAATTCTAACCCTAACTTTAACCCTACCCTTAACCCTAACCCTAACCATATTTCTAAACCTAACCCTGACCCTAACCCTAACCCTAACCCTATCCCTAACCCTAACCATTATTCTAACACTAACACTAACCTTATCCCTAACCCTAAACCTAAACCTAACCCTAACCCCAACCCTAACCTTAACCCCATAACCCTAACCCTAACCTTAAGACTAACATAACCCCATAACCTTAGCTCTAACCCTAACTCTAACCCTAATGCTAACCCTAACCCTAACCCTAACCCTAACCTTAACCCCTTAACCTTAATCCCTAAATCCTAAACCCTGAACAACCATAAATCCTAAACCCTGAACAACCCTAAATCATAAACCCTGAATAACCCTAAACACTAACCTCTAAACAACCCTAAACAACCCTAATCTCTAAACCATAAACAACCCTAAACACTAAACACTAAACAACCCTATACCCTAAACCTTAAACACTAAACCCTAAATAACCCTAAACCCAAAACCATTAACACTATACCCTAAACAACACTAAACACTAAACCCAAAACAACCCTAAAACCTAAACCTTAAACACTAAACCTTAAACAACCCTAAACCCTAAACACTAAACCCTAAACAACCCTAAACTTTTAACTTTAAACACTATACCCTAAACAACCCTAAACCTTAAACAAACCTAAACTCTAAACCCTAAACCCTTAACCTAAACCACCCTAAATCTTAAACAATCCTAAACCCTAAATCTTAAACCCTAAACACTAAACCCTAAACCCTAAACCTAACAATAACCATAACCCTAAACCTAACCCCTAACCCTTACCCTAACCCTTACCCTAACCCTAATCCTAACCCTAACCCTAACCCTAACCCTAACCCTAACCCTAACCCTAACCCTAAACCTAATCCTAACCCTAACCTTAACCCTAATCCTAACCCTAACCCTAACCCTAACCCTAACCGTAACCATAACACTAAACTCTAAACCCTAAACCTAATCCACCCTAAACCTTAAACAATCCTAACCATAAACCTTAGACCCTAAATCCTAAATCTAACAATAAACCTAAACCTAACCCTAAATCTAACCCTAACCCTAACCCTAACCCTAAACCCTCCCTGACCCTAACCCTAACCCTAACCCTAACCCTAACCCTAAACCTAACCCTGACCCTAATCCTAACACTAACAAGCCTAAACCCTAAAACCATTAACGCTATACCCTAAACAACCCTAAACCCTTAACCCTAAACATTATACCCTAAACCCTAAAACACTATACAACCTTAAACCCTAAACCTTAAAATATCCTAAATCATAAATCATGAACAACCCTAAACACTAAATTATAAACAACCCTAAAAAACCCTAAACAACTCTAAACGCTAAAACCTAACCAAAACTAACTATTAAACAATCTTAAACGCTAAATTCTATACCCTAAACCTAAACCACCCTAAAACTTAAACAATCCTAAACCCTAAACCTTAAACCATAAACCCTAAATTTTAAACCATAAATCTAAGAATAACCATAACCCTAACCCTAACCCTAAACCTAAACCTAACCCTAACCCCAACCCTAACCTTAACCCCTTAACCTTAATCCCCCAACGGCCCTAGCAACGGCCCTAACAAGGGCCCTAACCACGGCCCTAGCAACGGCCCTAGCAACGTCCCTAGCAACGGCCCTAACAACGGTTCTAGCAACGGCCCTAACCAGGGCCCAAACAAGGGCCCTAACAACGGCCCTAACAACGGCCCTAGCAACGGCCCTAACAAGGGCCCTTTCAACGGCCATAACAACGGCCCTAACAACGGCCCTAACAACGG
The DNA here is from genome assembly GCF_963924665.1 of Micromys minutus. Lineage (NCBI taxonomy): Eukaryota > Metazoa > Chordata > Mammalia > Rodentia > Muridae > Micromys > Micromys minutus. The sequence continues at coordinate 29,855,102 of NC_137966.1, read as the reverse complement.
CCCTAGCAACGGCCCTAACAAGGGCCCTAACAACGGCCATAACAACGGCCCTAACAACGGCCCTAGCAACGGCCCTAACAAGGGCCCTAGCAACGGCCCTAACAACGGCCCTAGCAACGGCCCTAGCAACGGCCCTAACAAGGGCCCTAACCACGGCCCTAGCAACGGCCCTAGCAACGGCCCTAGAAACGGCAGTAGAACGGCCCTAACAAGGGCCCTAGCAACGGGCCTAACAAGGGCCCTAGCAACGGCCCTAGAAACGGCCCTAGCAACGGACCTAGCAACGGCCCTAACAAGGGCCCAAAAAAAGGCCCTAACAACGGCCCTAACAATGGCCCTAGCAAAGGCCCTAGCAACTGCCCTAACAAGGGCCCTAGCAACGGCCCAAACAAGGGCCCTATCAATGGCCCTAGCAGCGGCCCTAACAAGGGCCCTAGCAACGGTTCTATCAACGGCCCTAGCAACGGCCCTAACAACGGCCCTAGCAACGGCCCTAACAACGGCCCTGACAACGGCCCTAACAAAAGCCCTAGCAACGGCCCTAGCAACGGCCCTAGCAACGGCCCTAGCAAAAGCTGTAACAACGGCCCTAACAAGGGCCCTGAAAACGGCCCAAACAAGGGCCCTAACACTGGCCCTAACAACGGCCCTAGCAACGGCCCTAACAACGGCCCTAGCAACGGCCCTAACATCGGCCCTTGCAACGGCCCTAGCAACGGCCCTAGCAACGGCCCTAGCAACGGCCCTAGCAACGGCCCTAACAACGGCCCTTGCAAGGGCCCTAGCAACGGCCCTAGCAACGGCCCTAGCAACGGCCCTTACAACGGCCCAAGCAACGGCCCTAGCAACGGCCCTAGCAACGGCCCTAGCAACGGCCCTTGCAACGGCCCTAGCAACGGCCCTAGCAACGGCCCTAACAAGGGCCCTAGCAACGGCCATAGCAACGGCTTTAACAATGACCCTAACAACGGCCCTAACAACGGCCCTAGAAACGGCCCTAGCAACGGCCCTAACAAAAGCCCTAGCAACGGCCCTAACAAGGGCCCTAACAACGGCCCTAACAACGGCCCTAGCAACGGCCCTAACAAGGGCCCTAACAACGGCCCTAGCAACGGCCTTAACAACGGCCCTAACAACGGCCCTAACAACGGCCCTAGCAACGGCCCGAGCAACGGCCCTAGCAACGGCCCTAAAAACGGCACTAGCAACGGCCCTAACAAGGGTATTGCAACGGCCCTAGCAACAGCCCTAGCAACGGACCTAACAACAGCCCTAGCAACGGCCCTAACAACGGCCCTAGCAACGGCCATAGCAACGGCTTTAACAATGGCCCTAACAACGGCCCTTGCAACGGCCCTAGCAACGGCCCTAGCAACGGCCCAAGCAACGGCCCTAGCAACGGCCCTAGCAACGGCCCTAGCAACGGCCCTAGCAACGGCCCTAGCAACGGCCCTAGCAACGGCCCTAGCAACGGCCCTAGCAACGGCCCAAGCAACGGCCCTAGCAACGGCCCTAGCAACGGCCCTAGCAACGGCCCTAGCAACGGCCCTAGCAACGGCCCTAGCAACGGCCCTAACAACGGACCTAGCAACGGCCCTAGCAATGGCCCTAGCAACGGCCCTAGCAACGGCCCTAGCAACGGCCCTAGCAACGGCACCAGCAACGGCCCTAGCAACGGCCCTAGAAACGGCCCTAGCAACGGCCCTAGAAACGGCCCTAGCAACGGCCCTAGCAACGGCCCTAACCACGGCCCTAGCAACGGCCCTAGCAACGGCCCTAGCAACGGCCCTAGCAACGGCCCTAGCAACGGCCCTAACAAAGGCCCTAGCAACGGCCCTAACAACGGCCCTAGCAAGGGCCCTAACCACGGCCCTAGCAACGGCCCTAGCAACGGCCCTAAAAACGGCCCTAGCAACGGCCCTAGCAACGGCCCTAACAACGGCCTTAGCAACGGCCCTAACAACGGCCAAAACAACGGCCCTAGCAACGGCCCTAGCAACGGCCCTAGCAACGGCTTTAACAACGGTTCTAGCAACGGCCCTAACAACGGCCCTATCAACGGCCCTAGCAACGGCCCTATAAACGGCCTTAGCAACGCCCCTAGCAACGGCCCTAACAAGGGCCCTAACAACGGCCCTAACAACGGCCCTAGCAACGGCCCTAGCAACGGCCCTAGCAACGGCCCTAGTAATGGCCCTAGCAACGGCCCTAACAAGGGCCCTAGCAACGACTTTAACAACGGCCCTAGCAACGGCCCTAACAACGGCCCTAGCAACGGCCCAAGCAACGGCCCTAGAAACGGCCTTAGCAACGGCCCTAGCAACGGCCCTAACAAGGGCCCTAACAACGGCCCTAACAACGGCCCTAGCTACGGCCCTAGCAACGGCCATAAAAAGGGCCCCAGCAACGTCCCTAGCAACGGCCCTAGTAATGGCCCTAGCAACGGCCCTAACAAGGGCCCTAGCATCGGCCCTAGCAACGGCCCTAGCAACGGTACTAACAACGGCCCTAGCAACGGCCCTAGCAACGGCCCTAGCAACGGCCCTAAAAAAAGCCCAAGCAACGGCCCTAACAACAGCCCTTGCAACAGCCCTAGCAACGGCCCTAGCAACGGCCCTAGCAACGGCCCTAGCCACGTCCCTAGCAACGGCCCTAACAAGGGCCCTAGCAACGGCCCTAACAAGGGCCCTAGCAACGGCCCTAACAAGGGCCCTAGCAACGGCCCTAACAAGGGCCCTAGCAACGGCCCTAACAAGGGCCCTAGCAACGGCCCTAACAAGGGCCATAGCAACGGCCCTAGCAATGGCCCTAGCTACGGCCCTAGCAACGGCCCTAAAAAGGGCCCTAGCAACGGCCCTAGCAACGGCCCTAGCAACGGCCCTAGCTACGGCCCTAATAAGGGCCCTAGCAACGGCCCTAGCAACGGCCCTAGCAACGGCCCTAGCAACGGCCCTAACAAGGGACCTAGCAACGGCCCTAGCAACGGCCCTAGAAACGGCCCTAAAAAGGGCCCTAGCAACGGCCCTAACAAGGGCCCTAGCAACGGCCCTAACAACGGCCCTTGCAACGGCCCTACCAACGGCCCTAGCAACGGCCCTAACAACGGCCCTAGGAACGGCCCTAACAACGGCCCTAGCAACGGCCCTAGCAATGGCCCTAGCAACGGCCCTAACAACGGCCCTAACCACGGCCCTAGCAACGGCCCTAGCAACGGCCCTAGCAACGGCCCTAGCAACGGCCCTAGCAACGGCCCTAAAAACGGCTTTAGCAACTGCCCTAACCACGGCCCTAGCAACTGCCCTAGCAACGGCCCTAACAACGGCCCTAGCAACGGCCCTAGCAACGGCCCTAACAGCGGCCCAAACAACGGCCCTAGCAACGGCCCTAGCAACGGCCCTAGCAACGGCTTTAACAACGGCCCTAGCAACGGCCCTAACAACGGCCCTAGCAACGGCCCTAGCAATGGCGCTAGAAACAGCCATAGCAACGGCCCTAGCAACGGCCCTAACAAGGGCCCTAGCAACGGCCCTCACAAGGGCCCTAGCAACAGCCCTAACAAGGGCCCTAGCAACGGCCCTAGCAACGGCCCTAACAAGGGCCCTAGCAACGGCCCTAGCAACGGCCCTAACAACGGCCCTAACAAGGGCCCTAGCAACGGCCCTAAAAACGGCCCTTCAAACGGCCCTAGGAACAACCCTAGCAACGGCCCTAGCAACGGCCCTAACAACGGCCCTAGCAACGGCCCTAACAAGAGCCCTAGCAGCGGCCCTAACAAGGGCCCTAGCAACGGCCCTAACAAGGGCCCTAGCAACGGCCCTAACAAGGGCCCTAACAACGGTCCTAGCAACGGCCCTAGCAACGGCCCTAGCTACGGCCCTAACAAGGGCCCTAGCAACGGCCCTAGCAACGGCCCTAACAACGGCCCTAGCAACGGTCCTAGCAACGGCCCTAACAAGGGCCCTAGCAACGGCCCTAACAAGGGCCCTAGCAACGGCCCTAACAAGGGCCCTAGCAACGGCCCTAACAAGGGCCCTAGCAACGGCCCTAACAAGGGTCCTAGCAACGGCCCTAGCAACGGCCCTAGCTACGGCCCTATAACGGCCCTAACAAGGGCCCTAGCAACGGCCCTAGCAACGGCCCTAGCAACGGCCCTAGCAACGGCACTAACAAGGGCCCTAGAAACGGCCCTAGCAACGGCCCTAACAATGGCCCTAGCAACGGCCCTAGCAATGGCCCTAACAACGGCCCTAGCAACGGCCCTAACAAGGGCCCTAGCAACGGCCCTAACAACGGCCTTTGAAACGGCCCTAGGAACAACCCTAGCAACGGCCCTAGCAACGGCCCTAGCAAGGGCCCTAGCAACGGCCCTAACAACGGCCCTTGCAACGGACCTAACAACGGCCCTAGCAACGGCCCTAACAAGGGCCCTAGCAACGGCCCTAACCACGGCCCTAGCAACGGCCCTAGCAACGGCCCTAGCAACGGCCCTAACAAGGGCCCTAGCAACGGCCCTAGCAAGGGCCCTAGCAACGGCCCTAGCAACGGCCCTAGCAACGGCCCTAGCAACGGCCCTAGCAAGGGCCCTAGCAACGGCCCTAACAACGGCCCTTGCAACGGCCCTAACAAGGGCCCTAGCAACGGCCCTAGCAACGGCCCTAGCAACTGCCCTAACCACGGCCCTAGCAACGGCCCAAGCAACGGCCCTAGCAACGGCCCTAACAACGGCCCTAGCAACGGCCCTAGCAACGGCCCTAACAGCGGCCCAAACAATGGCCCTAGCAACGGCCCTAGCAACGGCCCTAGCAACGGCCCTAACAGCGGCCCAACAACGGCCCTAGCAACGGCCCTAGCAACGGCCCTAGCAATGGCTTTAACAACGGCCCTAGCAACGGCCCTAACAACGGCCCTAGCAACGTCCCTAGCAATGGCGCTAGAAACGGCCATAGCAACGGCCCTAGCAACGGCCCTAACAAGGGCCCTAGCAACGGCCCTCACAAGGGCCCTAGCAACAGCCCTAACGAGGGCCCTAGAAACGGCCCTAGCAACGGCCCTAACAAGGGCCCTAGCAACGGCCCTAGCAACGGCCCTAGCAACGGCCCTAGCAACGGCCCTAGCAACGGCCCTAGCAACGGCCCTAGAAACGGCCCTAAAAAGGGCCCTAGCAACGGCCCTAACAAGGGCCCTAGCAACGGCCCTAACAACGGCCCTTGCAACGGCCCTACCAACGGCCCTAACAACGGCCCTAGCAACGGCCCTAACAACGGCCCTAGGAACGGCCCTAACAACGGCCCTAGCAACGGCCCTAGCAATGGCCCTAGCAACGGCCCTAACAACGGCCCTAACCACGGCCCTAACAACGGCCCTAGCAACGGCCCTAGCAACGGCCCTAGCAACGGCCCTAGCAACGGCCCTAAAAACGGCCCTAGCAACTGCCCTAACCACGGCCCTAGCAACTGCCCTAGCAACGGCCCTAACAACGGCCCTAGCAACGGCCCTAGCAACGGCCCTAACAGCGGCCCAAACAACGGCCCTAGCAACGGCCCTAGCAACGGCCCTAGCAACGGCTTTAACAACGGCCCTAGCAATGGCCCTAACAACGGCCCTAGCAACGGCCCTAGCAATGGCGCTAGAAACAGCCATAGCAACGGCCCTAGCAACGGCCCTAACAAGGGCCCTAGCAACGGCCCTCACAAGGGCCCTAGCAACAGCCCTAACAAGGGCCCTAGCAACGGCCCTAGCAACGGCCCTAACAAGGGCCCTAGCAACGGCCCTAGCAACGGCCCTAACAACGGCCCTAACAAGGGCCCTAGCAACGGCCCTAAAAACGGCCCTTCAAACGGCCCTAGGAACAACCCTAGCAACGGCCCTAGCAACGGCCCTAACAACGGCCCTAGCAACGGCCCTAACAAGAGCCCTAGCAGCGGCCCTAACAAGGGCCCTAGCAACGGCCCTAACAAGGGCCCTAGCAACGGCCCTAACAAGGGCCCTAACAACGGTCCTAGCAACGGCCCTAGCAACGGCCCTAGCTACGGCCCTAACAAGGGCCCTAGCAAGGGCCCTAGCAACGGCCCTAACAACGGCCCTAGCAACGGTCCTAGCAACGGCCCTAACAAGGGCCCTAGCAACGGCCCTAACAAGGGCCCTAGCAACGGCCCTAACAAGGGCCCTAGCAACGGCCCTAACAAGGGCCCTAGCAACGGCCCTAACAAGGGCCCTAGCAACGGCCCTAGCAACGGCCCTAGCTACGGCCCTATAACGGCCCTAACAAGGGCCCTAGCAACGGCCCTAGCAACGGCCCTAGCAACGGCCCTAGCAACGGCACTAACAAGGGCCCTAGAAACGGCCCTAGCAACGGCCCTAACAATGGCCCTAGCAACGGCCCTAGCAATGGCCCTAACAACGGCCCTAGCAACGGCCCTAACAAGGGCCCTAGCAACGGCCCTAACAACGGCCTTTGAAACGGCCCTAGGAACAACCCTAGCAACGGCCCTAGCAACGGCCCTAGCAAGGGCCCTAGCAACGGCCCTAACAACGGCCCTTGCAACGGCCCTAACAACGGCCCTAGCAACGGCCCTAACAAGGGCCCTAGCAACGGCCCTAACCACGGCCCTAGCAACGGCCCTAGCAACGGCCCTAGCAACGGCCCTAACAAGGGCCCTAGCAACGGCCCTAGCAAGGGCCCTAGCAACGGCCCTAGCAACGGCCCTAGCAACGGCCCTAGCAACGGCCCTAGCAAGGGCCCTAGCAACGGCCCTAACAACGGCCCTTGCAACGGCCTTAACAACGGCCCTAGCAACGGCCCTATCAAGGGCCCTAGCAACGGCCCTAGCAACGGCCCTAGCAACTGCCCTAACCACGGCCCTAGCAACGGCCCAAGCAACGGCCCTAGCAACGGCCCTAACAACGGCCCTAGCAACGGCCCTAGCAACGGCCCTAACAGCGGCCCAAACAATGGCCCTAGCAACGGCCCTAGCAACGGCCCTAGCAACGGCCCTAACAGCGGCCCAAACAACGGCCCTAGCAACGGCCCTAGCAACGGCCCTAGCAATGGCTTTAACAACGGCCCTAGCAACGGCCCTAACAACGGCCCTAGCAACGTCCCTAGCAATGGCGCTAGAAACGGCCATAGCAACGGCCCTAGCAACGGCCCTAACAAGGGCCCTAGCAACGGCCCTCACAAGGGCCCTAGCAACAGCCCTAACGAGGGCCCTAGAAACGGCCCTAGCAACGGCCCTAACAAGGGCCCTAGCAACGGCCCTAGCAACGGCCCTAACAACGGCCCTAGCAACGGCCCTAACAACGGCCCTTCAAACGGCCCTAGGAACAACCCTAGCAACGGCCCTAGCAACGGCCCTAACAACGGCCCTAGCAACGGCCCTAACAAGAGCCCTAGCAACGGCCCTAACAAGGGCCCTAGCAACGGCCCTAACAAGGGCCCTAGCAACGGCCCTAGCAACGGCCCTAACAACGGCCCTAGCAACGGTCCTAGCAACGGCCCTAACAAGTGCCCTAGCATCGGCCCTAACAAGGGCCCTAGCAACGGCCCTAGCAACGGCCCTAGCTACGGCCCTATAACGGCCCTAACAAGGGCCCTAGCAACGGCCCTAGCAACGGCCCTAGCAACGGCCCTAGCAACGACACTAACAAGGGCCCTAGCAACGGCCCTAACAAGGGCCCTAGAAACGGCCCTAGCAACGGCCCTAACAACGGCCCTAGCAACGGCCCTAGCAACGGCCCTAACAACGGCCCTAGCAACGGCCCTAACAAGGGCCCTAGCAACGGCCCTAACAACGGCCTTGGAAACGGCCCTAGGAACAACCCTAGCAACGGCCCTAGCAACGGCCCTAGCAACGGCCCTAACAACGGCCCTAGCAACGGCCCTAACAAGGGCCCTAGCAACGGCCCTAACAAGGGCCCTAGCAACGGCCCTAACAAGGGCCCTAGCAACGGCCCTAACAAGGGCCCTAGCAACGGCCCTAACAAGGGCCCTAGCAACGGCCCTAACAAGGGCCCTAGCAACGGCCCTAACAAGGGCCCTAGCAACGGCCCTAACAAGGGCCCTAGCAACGGCCCTAGCAACGGCCTAGCAACGGCCCTAGCAACGGCCCTAGCAACGGCCCTAACAAGGGCCCTAGCAACGGCCCTAACAAGGGCCCTAGCAACGGCCCTAACAAGGGCCCTAGCAACGGCCCTAACAAGGGCCCTAGCAACGGCCCTAACAAGGGCCCTAGCAACGGCCCTAGCAAGGGCCCTAGCTACGGCCCTAGCAACGGCCCTAACAAGGGCCCTAGCAACGGCCCTAGCAACGGCCCTAGCAACGGCCCTAGCAACGGCCCTAACAAGGGCCCTAGCAACGGCCCTAGCAACGGCCCTAGCAACGGCCCTAGCAACGGCCCTAACAAGGGTCCTAGCAATGGCCCAAGCAACGGCCCTAGTAAAGGCCCTAAAAAGGGCCCTAGCAACGGCCCTAACAAGGGCCCTAGCAACAGCCCTAACAAGGGCCCTAGCAACGGCCCTAGCAACGGCCCTAGCTACGGCCCTATAACTGCCCTAACAAGGGCCCTAGCAACGGCCCTAGCAACAGCCCTAACAAGGGCCCTAGAAACGGCCCTAGCAACGGCCCTAGAAACGGCCCTAGCAACGGCCCTAACAAGGGCCCTATCAACGGCCCTAACAAGGGCCCTAGCAACGGCCCTAGCAACGGCCCTAGCAACGACCCTAGCAAAGGCCCTAACAAGTGCCCTAGCAACGGCCCTAGCAACGGCCCTAGCTACGGTCCTAGCAATGGCCCTAACAAGTGCCCTAGCAACGGCCCTAGCAACGGCCCTAACAAGGGCCCTAGAAACGGCCCTAGCAACGACCCTAACAACGGCCCTAGCAACGGTCCTAGCAACGGCCCTAACAACGGCCCTTGAAACGGCCCTAGGAACAACCCTAGCAACGGCCCTAGCAACGGACCTAGAAACGGCCCTAACAAGGGCCCTAGCAACGGCCCTAACAAGGGCCCTAGCAACGGCCCTAACAAGGGCCCTAGCAACGGCCCTAGCAACGGCCCTAGCAACGGACTTAGCAACGGCCCTAACAAGGACCCTAGCAACGGCCCTAACAAGGGCCATAGCAACGGCCCTAACAAGGGCCTTTGAAACGGCCCTAGGAACAACCCTAGCAACGGCCCTAGCTACGGCCCTAGCAACGGCCCTAGAAACGGCCCTAGCAACGGCCCTAACAAGGGCCCTAGCAACGGCCCTAACAAGGGCCCTAGCAGCGGCCCTAACAAGGGCCCTAGCAACGGCCCTAGCAGCGGCCCTAGCAACGGCCCTAGCAACGGCCCTAGCAACGGCCCTAACAAGGGCCCTAGCAACGGCCCTAACAAGGGCCCTAGCAACGGCCCTAACAAGGGCCCTATCAACGGCCCTAACAAGGGCCCTAGCAACGGCCCTAGCAACGGCCCTAGCAACGGCCCTAGCAACGGCCCTAACAAAGGCCCTAGCAACGGCCCTAGCAACTGCCCTAACAAGGGCCCTAGCAACGGCCCTAGCAACGGCCCTAGCAACGGCCCTAGCAACGGCCCTAACAAGGGCCCTAGCAACGGCCCTAGAAACGGCCCTAGCAACGGCCCTAACAAGGGCCCTAGCAAAGGCCCTAACAAGGGCCCTAGCAGCGGCCCTAACAAGGGCCCTAACAACGGCCCTAGCAACGGCCCTAGCAAAGGCCCTAGCAACGGCCCTAGCAACGGCCCTAACAAGGGCCCTAGCAACGGCCCTAACACGGGCCCTAGCAACGGCCCTAACAAGGGCCCTAGCAACGTCCCTAACAAGGTCCCTAGCAACGGCCCTAGCAACGGCCCTAGCAACGGCCCTAGCAACGGCCCTAACAAAGACCCTAGCAACGGCCCTAGCAACGGCCCTAGCAACTGCCCTAACAAGGGCCCTAGCAACGGCCCTAGCAACGGCCCTAGCAACGGCCCTAGCAACGGCCCTAACAAGGGCCCTAGCAACGGCCCTAGCTACGGCCCTATAACAGCCCTAACAAGGGCCCTAGCAACGGCCCTAGCAACGGCCCTAGCAACGGCCCTAGCAACGGCCCTAACAAGGGCCCTAGAAACGGCCATAGCAACGGCCATAGCAACGGCCCTAACAAGGGCCCTAGCAACGGCCCTAGCAACGGCCCTAACAAGGGCCCTAGCAACGGCCCTAGCAACGGCCCTAACAACGGCCCTAGCAACGGCCCTAGCAACGGCCCTAACAACGGCCCTAGCAACGGCCCTATCAAGGGCCCTAGCAACGGCCCTAACAACGGCCCTTCAACCGGCCCTAGGAACAACCCTAGCAACGGCCCTAGCAACGGCCCTAACAACGGCCCTAGCAACGGCCCTAACAAGAGCCCTAGCAACGGCCCTAACAAAGGCCCTAGCAACGGCCCTAACAAGGGCCCTAGCAATGGCCCTAACAAGGTCCCTAGCAACGGCCCTAGCAACAGCCCTAGCAACGGCCCTAGCTACGGCCCTAGCAACGGCCCTAACAAGGGCCCTAGCAACGGCCTAACAACGGCCCAAACAACGGCCCTAGCAACGGCCCTAGCAACGGCCCTAGCAACGGTTTTAACAACCGCCCTAGCAACGGCCCTAGCAACGGCCCTAGCAACGGCACTAACAAGGGCCCTAGCAACGGCCCTAGCAACGGCCCAAACAAGGGCCCTAGAAACGGCCCTAGCAACGGCCCTAACAACGGCCCTAGCAACGGCCCTAGCAACGGCCCTAACAACGGCCCTAGCAACGGCCCTAACAAGGGCCCTAGCAACGGCCCTAACAACGGCCTTTGAAACGGCCCTAGGAACAACCCTAGCAACGGCCCTAGCAACGGCCCTAGCAACGGCCCTAACAACGGCCCTAGCAACCGCCCTAGCAACGGCCCTAGCAACGGCCCTAGCAACGGCCCTAACAAGGGCCCTAGCAACGGCCCTAGCAACGGCCCTAGCAACGGCCCTAAAAAGGGCCCTAGCAACGGCCCTAACAAGGGCCCTAGCAACGGCCCTAACAACGGCCCTTGCAACGGCCCTAACAACGGCCCTAGCAACGGCCCTAACAACGGCCCTAGGAACGGCCCTAACAACGGCCCTAGCAACGGCCTTAGAAACGGCCCTAGCAACGGCCCTAGCAACGGCCCTAACAAAGGCCCTAGCAACGGCCCTAAAAACGGCCCTAGCAACGGCCCTAGCAACGGCCCTAGCAACGGCCCTAGCAACGGCCCTAGCAACGGCCCTAACAAGGGCCCTAGCAACGGCCCAAACAAGGGCCCTAGCAACGGCCCTAACAAGGGCCCTAGCAACGGCCCTAACAAGGGCCCTAGCAACGGCCATAACAAGGGCCCTAACAACGGCCCTAACAACAGCCTTAGCAAAGGCCCTAACAACGGCCCTAGCAACGGCCCTAACAACGGCCCTAGCAACGGCCCTAGCAACGGCCCTAGCTACGGCCCTATCAACGGCCCTTACAAGGGCCCTAGCAACGGCCCTAGCAACGGCCCAAGCAACGGCCCTAGCAACGGCCCTAACAAGGGCCCTAGCAACGGCCCTAGCAACGGCCCTAGAAACGGCCCTAGCAACGGCCCTAACAAGGGCCCTATCAACGGCCCTAGCAACGGCCCTAGCAACGGCCCTAAAAAGAACCCTAGCAACGGCCCTAACCAGGGCCCTAGCAACGGCCCTAACAACGGCCCTTGCAACGGCCCTAACAACGGCCCTAGCAACGGCCCTAACAACGGCCCTAGGAACGGCCCTAACAACGGCCCTAGCAACGGCCCTAGCAACGGCCCTAGCAACGGCCCTAACAATGGCCCTAACCACGGCCCTAGCAAGGGCCCTAGCAACGGCCCTAGCAACGGCCCTAGCAACGGCCCTAGCAACGGCCCTAACAAAGGCCCTAGCAACGGCCCTAACAATGGCCCTAGCAACTGCCCTAACCACGGCCCTAGCAACGGCCCTAGCAACGGCCCTAACAACGGCCCTAGCAACGGCCCTAGCAACGGCCCTAACAACGGCCCAAACAACGGCCCTAGCAACGACCCTAGCAACGGCCCTAGCAACGGCCCTAGCAACGGCCTTAGCAACGACCCTAACAACGGCCCTGACAACGGTCCAAACAACGGCCCTGACAACGGACCTAACAACGGCCCTAGCAACGGCCCTAACAAGAGACCTAGCAACGGCCCTAGCAACGGCCCTAACAAGCGCCCTAGCAACGGCCCTAGCAACGGCCCTAAAAACGGCCCTAGCAACGGCCCTAACAAGGGCCCTAGCAACGGCCCTAACAAGGGCCCTAGCAACGGCCCTAGCAACGGCCCTAGCTACGGCCCTAGCAACGGCCCTAACAAGGGCCCTAGGAACAACCCTAGCAACGGCCCTAGCAACGACCCTAGCAACAGCCCTAACAACGGCCCTAGCAACGGCCCTAACAAGGGCCCTAGCAACGGCCCTAACAAGGGCCCTAGAAACGGCCCTAACAAGGGCCCTAGCAACGGCCCTAACAAGGGCTCTAGCAACGGCCCTAGCAACGGCCCTAGCAACGGCCCTAGCAACGGCCCTAACAAGGGCCCTAGCAACGGCCCTAACAAGGGCCCTAGCAACGGCCCTAACAAGGGCCCTAGCAACGGCCCTAACAAGGGCCCTATCAACGGCCCTAACAAGGGCCCTAACAAAGGCCCTAGCAACGGCCCTCACAAGGGCCCTAGCAACAGCCCTAACAAGGGCCCTAGCAACGGCCCTAGCAACGGCCCTAACAAGGGCCCTAGCAACGGCCCTAGCAACGGCCCTAGCTACGGCCCAATAACGGCCCTAACAAGGGCCCTAGCAACGGCCCTAGCAACGGCCCTAGCAACGGCCCTAGCAACGGCCCTAAAAAGAGCCCTAGAAACGGCCATAGCAACGGCCCTAGCAACGGCCCTAACAAGGGCCCTAGCAACGGCCCTCACAAGGGCCCTAGCAACAGCCCTAACAAGGGCCCTAGCAACGGCCCTAGCAACGGCCCTAACAAGGGCCCTAGCAACGGCCCTAGCAACGGCCCTAACAACGGCCCTAGCAACGGCCCTAGCAACGGCCCTAACAACGGCCCTAGCAACGGCCCTAACAAGGGCCCTAGCAACGGCCCTAACAAAGGCCCTTCAAACGGCCCTAGGAACAACCCTAGAAAGGCCCTAGCAACGGCCCTAACAACGGCCCTAGCAACGGCCCTAACAAGAGCCCTAGCAACGGCCCTAACAAGGGCCCTAGCAACGGCCCTAACAAGGGCCCTATCAACGGCCCTAGCAACGGCCCTAGCAACGGCCCTAGCTACGGCCCTAGCAACGGCCCTAACAAGGGCCCTAGCAACGGCCCTAGCAACGGCCCTAACAACGGCCCAAGCAACGGCCCTACCAACGGCCCTAACAAGGGCCCTAGCAACGGCCCTAACAAGGGCCCTAGCAACGGCCCTAACAAGGGCCCTAGCAACGGCCCTAACAAGGGCCCTAGCAACGGCCCTAGCAACGGCCCTAGCAACGGCCCTAGCAACGGCACTAACAAAGGCCCTAGCAACGGCCCTAGCAACGGCCCTAACAAGGGCCCTAGAAACGGCCCTAGCAACGGCCCTAACAACGGCTCTAGCAACGGCCCTAACAAGGGCCCTAGCAACGGCCCTAACAACGGCCTTTGAAACGGCCCTAGGAACAACCCTAGCAACGGCCCTAACAACGGCCCTAGCAACGGCCCTAACAAGGGCCCTAGCAACGGCCCTAACAAGGGCCCTAGCAACGGCCCTAACATGGGCCCTAGCAACGGTCCTAACAAGGGCCCGAGCAACGGCCCTAACAAGGGCCCTAGCAACGGCCCTAGCAACGGCCCTAGCAACGGCCCTAGCAACGGCCCTAGCAACGGCCCTAACAAGGGCCCTAGCAACGGCCCTAACAAGGGCCCTAGCAACGGCCCTAACAAGGGCCCTAGCAACGGCCCTAGCAACGGCCCTAGCTACGGCCCTAGCAACGGCCCTAACAAGGGCCCTAGCAACGGCCCTAGCAACGGCCCTAGCAACGGCCCTTGCAATGGCCCTAACAAGGGCCTTAGCAACGGCCCTAGCAACGGCCCTAACAAGGGCCCTAGCAACGGCCCTAGCAACGGCCCTAGCAACGGCCCTAAAAAGGGCCCTAGCATCGGCCCTAACAAGGGCCCTAGCAAAGGCCCTAACAAGAGCCCTAGCAACGGCCCTAGCAACGGCCCTAGCTACGGCCCTATAACGGCCCTAACAAGGGCCCTAGCAACGGCCCTAGCAACGGCCCTAGCAACGGCCCTAGCAACGGCCCTAACAAGGGCCCTAGCAACGGCCCTAGCAACGGCCCTAACAAGGGCCCTAGAAACGGCCCTAGCAACGGCCCTAACAACGGCCCTAGCAACGGCCCTAGCAACGGCCCTAACAACGGCCCTAGCAACGGCCCTAACAAGGGCCCTAGCAACGGCCCTAACAACGGCCCTTGAAACGGCCCTAGGAACAACCCTAACAACGGCCCTAGCAACGGCCCTAGCAACGGCCCTAACAACGGCCCTAGCAACGGCCCTAACAAGGGCCCTAGCAACGGCCCTAGCAACGGCCCTAGCTACGGCCCTAGCAACGGCCCTAACAAGGGCCCTAGCAACGGCCCTAGCAACGGCCCTATCAACGGCCCTAGCAAGGGCCCTAACAAGGGCCCTAGCAATGGCCCTAGCAACTGCCCTAGCAACGGCCCTAGCAACGGCCCTAACAAGGGCCCTAGCAACGGCCCTAGCAACGGCCCTAGAAAGGGCCCTAAAAAGGGCCCTAGCAACGGCCCTAACAAGGGCCCTAGCAACGGCCCTAACAACGGCCCTTGCAACGGCCCTAACAACGGCCCTAGCAACGGCCCTAACAACGGCCCTAGGAACGGCCCTAACAACGGCCCTAGCAACGGCCCTAGCAACGGCCCTAGCAACGGCCCTAACAACGGCCCTAACCACGGCCCTAGCAACGGCCCTAGAAACGGCCCTAGCATCGGCCCTAGCAACGGCCCTAGCAACGGCCCTAGCAACGGCCCTAACAAAGGCCCTAGCAACGGCCCTAGAAACGGCCCTAGCAACGGCCCTAGCAACGGCCCTAACAACGGCCCTAGCAACGGCCCTAGCAACGGCCTAACAACGGCCCAAACAACGGCCCTAGCAACGGCCCTAGCAACGGCCCTAGCAACGGTTTTAACAACCGCCCTAGCAACGGCCCTAGCAACGGCCCTAACAAGGGCCCTATCAACAGCCCTCACAAGGGCCCTAGCAACGGCCCTAACAAGGGCCCTAGCAACGGCCCTAACAAGGGCCCTAGCAACGGCCCTAACAAGGGCCCTAGCAACGGCCCTAACAAGGGCCCTAACAACGGCCCTAACAAGGGCTCTAGCAACGGCCCTAACAAGGGCCCTAGCAACGGCCCTAGCAACGGCCCTAGCTACGGCCCTAGCAACGGCCCTAACAAGGGCCCTAGCAACGGCCCTAGCAACGGCCCTAGCAATGGCCCTAGCAACGGCCCTAACAAGGGCCCTAGCAACGGCCCTAGCAACTGCCCTAGCAACGGCCCTAGCAACGGCCCTAACAAGGGCCCTAGCAACGGCCCTAGCAACGGCCCTAGCAATGGCCCTAAAAAGGGCCCTAGCAACGACCCTAACAAGGGCCCTAGCAACGGCCCTAACAACGGCCCTTGCAACGGCCCTAACAACGGCCCTAGCAACGGCCCTAACAACGGCCCTAGCAACGGCCCTAGCTACGGCCCTAGCAACGGCCCTAACAACGGCCCTAGCAACGGCCCTAGCAACGGCCCTAGCAACGGCCCTAACAACGGCCCTAACCACGGCCCTAGCAACGGCCCTAGAAAAGGCCCTAGCAACGGCCCTAGCAACGGCCCTAGCAACGGCCCTAGCAACGGCCCTAACAAAGGCCCTAGCAACGGACCTAGAAACGGCCCTAGCAACGGCCCTAGCAACGGCCCTAGCAACTGCCCTAACCACGGCTCTAGCAACGGCCCTAGCAACGGCCCTAACAACGGCCCTAGCAACGGCCCTAGCAACGGCCCTAACAACGGCCCAAACAACGGCCCTAGCAACGGCCCTAGCAACGGCCCTAGCAACGGTTTTAACAACCGCCCTAGCAACGGACCTAGCAACGGCCCTAACAAGGGCCCTATCAACAGCCCTAACAAGGGCCCTAGCAACGGCCCTAACAAGGGCCCTAGCAACGGCCTTAACAAGGGCCCTAACAACGGCCCTAGCAACGGCCTTAGCAACGGCCCTAACAACGGCCCTGACAACGGTCCAAACAACGGCCCTGACAACGGACCTACCAACGGCCCTAGTAACGGCCCTAACAACGGCCCTAGCAACGGCCCTAAAAAGGGCCCTATCAACGGCCCTAACAAGGGCCCTAGCAACGGCCCTAGCAACGGCCCTAGCTACGGCCCTAGCAACGGCCCTAACAAGGGCCCTAGCAACGGCCCTAGCAACGGCCCTAGCAACGGCCCTAGCAACAGCCCTAACAAGGGCCCTAGCAACGGCCCTAGCAACGGCCCTAAAAAGGGCCCTAGCAACGGCCCTAACAAGGGCCCTAGCAACGGCCCTAACAACGGCCCTTGCAACGGCCCTAACAACGGCCCTAGCAACGGCCCTAACAAAGGCCCTAGGAACGGCCCTAACAACGGCCCTAGCAACGGCTCTAGCAACGGCCATAGCAACGGCCCTAACAATGGCACTAACCACGGCCCTAGCAACGGCCCTAGCAACGGCCCTAGCAACGGCCCTAGCAACGGCCCTAGCAACGGCCCTAACAAAGGCCCTAGCAACGGCCCTAACAATGTCCCTAGCAACTGCCCTAACCACGGCCCTAGCAACGGCCCTAACAACGGCCCAAACAACGGCCCTAGCAACGGCCCTAATAAGGGCCCTAGCAACGGCCCTAACAAGGGCCCTAGCAACGGCCCTAACAAGGGCCCTAGCAACGGCCCTAGCAACGGCCCTAGCAACGGCCCTAACAACGGCCCTGACAACGGTCCAAACAACGGCCCTGACAACGGCCCTAACAACGGCCCTAGCAACGGCCCTAGCAACGGCCCTAACAACGGCCCTTGCAACGGCCCTAACAAGGGCCCTAGCAACGGCCCTAACAACGGCCCTTTAAACGGCCCTAGGAACAACCCTAACAACGGCCCTAGCAAAGGCCCTAGCAACGGCCCTAACAACGGCCCTAGCAACGGCCCTAACAAGGGCCCTAGCAACGGCCCTAACAAGGGCCCTAGCAACGGCCCAAACAAGGGCCCTAGCAACGGCCCTAACAAGGGCCCTAGCAACGGCCCTAACAAGGGCCCTAGCAACGGCCCTAACAAGGGCCCTAGCAACGGCCCTGGCAACGGCCCTAGCTACGGCCCTAGCAACGGCCCTAACAAGGGCCCTAGCAACGGCCCTAACAAGGGCCCTAGCAACGGTCCTAGCAACGGCCCTAGCAACGGCCCTAGCAACGGCCCTAACAAGGGCCCTAGCAACGGCCCTAGCAACTGCCCTAGCAACGGCCCTAGCAACGGCCCTAACAAGGGCCCTAGCAACGGCCCTAGCAACGGCCCTAAAAAGGGCCCTAGCAACGGCCCTAACAAGGGCCCTAGCAACGGCCCTAACAACGGCCCTTGCAACGGCCCTAACAACGGCCCTAGCAACGGCCCTAACAACGGCCCTAGGAACGGCCCTAACAACAGCCCTAGCAACGGCCCTAGCAACGGCCCTAGCAACGGCCCTAGAAACGGCCCTAGCAACGGCCCTAGCAACGGCCCTAGCAACGGCCCTAGCAACGGCCCTAACAAAGGCCCTAGCAACGGCCCTAGAAACGGCCCTAGCAACGGCCCTAGCAACGGCCCTAACAACGGCCCTAGCAACGGCCCTAGCATCGGCCCTAACAACGGCCCAAACAACGGCCCTAGCAACGGCCCTAGCAACGGCCCTAACGAGGGCCCTAGCAACGGCCCTAGCAACGGCCCTAGCAACGGCCCTAAAAAGGGCCCTAGCAACGGCCCTAAAAAGGGCCCTAGCAACGGCCCTAACAAGGGCCCTAGCAACGGCCCTAACAAGAGCCCTAGCAACGGCCCTAGCAACGGCCCTACCTACGGCCCTATAACGGCCCTAACAAGGGCCCTAGCAACGACCCTAGCAACGGTCCTAGCAACGGCCCTAGCAACGGCCCTAGCAACGGCCCTAGCAACGGCCCTAGCAACGGCCCTAGCAACGGCCCTAACAAGGGCCCTAGCAACGGCCCTAGCAACGGCCCTAACAAGGGCCCTAGAAACGGCCCTAGCAACGGCCCTAACAACGGCCCTAGCAACGGCCCTAACAAGGGCCCTAGAAACGGCCCTAGCAACGGCCCTAACAACGGCCCTAGCAACGGCCCTAGCAACGGCCCTAACAACGGCCCTAGCAACGGCCCTAACAAGGGCCCTGGCAACGGCCCTAACAACGGCCCTTGAAACGGCCCTAGGAACAACCCTAACAACGGCCCTAGCAACGGCCCTAGCAACGGCCCTAACAACGGCACTAGCAACGGCCCTAACAAGGGCCCTAGCAACGGCCCTAACAAGGGCCCTAGCAACGGCCCTAACAAGGGCCCTAGCAACGGCCCTAACAAGGGCCCTAGCAACGGTCCTAACAAGGGCCCTAGCAACGGCCCTAGCAACGGCCCTAGCTACGGCCCTAGCAACGGCCCTAACAAGGGCCCTAGCAACGGCCCTAGCAACGGCCCTAGCAACGGCCCTAGCAACGGCCCTAACAAGGGCCCTAGCAACTGCCCTAGCAACGGCCCTAACAAGGGCCCTAGCAACGGCCCTAGCAACGGCCCTAACAACGGCCCTAGCAACGGCCCTAGCAACGGCCCTAACAAGGGCCCTAGCAACGGCCCTAACAAGGGCCCTAGCAACGGCCCTAACAAGGGCCCTAGCAACGGCCCTAACAAGGGCCCTAGCAACGGCCCTAGCAACAGCCCTAGCTACGGCCCTATAACGGCCCTAACAAGGGCCCTAGCAACGGCCCTAGCAACGGCCCTAGGAACGGCATAACAACAGCCCTAGCAACGGCCCTAGCAACGGCCCTAGCAACGGCCCTAACAATGGCCCTAACCACGGTCCTAGCAACGGCCCTAGAAACGGCCCTAGCAACGGCCCTAGCAACGGCCCTAGCAACGGCCCTAACAAAGGCCCTAGCAACGGCCCTAGAAACGGCCCTAGCAACGGCCCTAGCAACGGCCCTAGCAACTGCCCTAACCACGGCCCTAGCAACGGCCCTAGCCACGGCCCTAACAACGGCCCTAGCAACGGCCCTAGCAACGGCCCTAACAACGGCCCTAGGAACGGCCCTAACAACAGCCCTAGCAACGGCCCTAGCAACGGCCCTAACAACAGCCCTAGCAACGGCCCTAGCAACGGCCCTAGCAACGGCTTTAACAACGGCCCTAGCAACGGCCCTAGCAACGGCCCTAACAAGGGCCCTATCAACGGCCCTAACAAGGGCCCTAGCAACGGCCCTAACAAGGGCCCTAGCAACGGCCTTAACAAGGGCCCTAGCAACGGCCAAAACAAGGGCCCTAGCAACGGCCCTAACAAGGGCCCTAGCAACGGCCCTAACAAGGGCCCTAGCAACGGCCTTAACAAGGGCCCTAACAACGGCCCTGGCAACGGCCCTAACAACGGCCCTAACCACGGCCCTAGCAACGGCCCTAGCAACGGCCCTAACAACGGCCCTAGCAACGGCCCTAACAAGGGCCCTATCAACGGCCCTAACAAGGGACCTAGCAACGGCCCTAGGAACGGCCCTAGCTACGGCCCTAGCAACGGCCCTAACAAGCGCCCTAGCAACGGCCCTAGCAACGGCCCTAGCAACGGCCCTAGCAACGGCCCTAACAAGGGCCCTAGCAACGGTCCTAGCAACGTCCCTAGCAACGGCCCTAGCAATGGCGCTAACAAGGGTCCTAGCAACGGCCCTAGCAACGGCCCTAGCAACGGCCCTAAAAAGGGCCCTAGCAACGGCCCTAACAAGAGCCCTAGCAACGGCCCTAACAAGAGCCCTACCAACGGCCCTAGCAACGGCCCTAGCTACGGCCCTATAACGGCCCTAACAAGGGCCCTAGCAACGACCCTAGCAACGGCCCTAGCAACGGCCCTGTCTACGGCCCTATAACGGCCCTAACAAGGGCCCTAGCAACGGCCCTAGCAACGGCCCTAGCAACGGCCCTAGCAACGGCCCTAACAAGGGCCCTAGCAACGGCCCTAGCAACGGCCCTAACAAGGGCCCTAGAAACGGCCCTAGCAACGGCCCAAACAATGGCCCTAGCAACGGCCCTAGCAACGGCCCTAACAAAGGCCCTAGCAACGGCCCTAGAAACGGCCCTAGCAACGGCCCTAGCAACGGCCCTAGCAACGGCCCTAACCACGGCCCTAGCAACGGCCCTAGCCACGGCCCTAACAACGGCCCTAGCAACGGCCCTAGCAACGGCCCTAACAACGGCCCTAGGAACGGCCCTAACAACAGCCCTAGCAACGGCCCTAGCAATGGCCCTAATAACAGCCCTAGCAACGGCCCTAGCAACGGCCCTAGCAACGGCCCTAGCAACGGCCTTAACAAGGGCCCTAACAACGGCCCTAGCAACGGCCTTATCAACGGCACTAACAACGGCCCTGACAACGGTCCAAACAACGGCCCTGACAACGGCCCTAACAACGGCCCTAGCAACGGCCCTAACAAGGGCCCTATCAACGGCCCTAACAAGGGACCTAGCAACGGCCCTAGGAACGGCCCTAGCTACGGCCCTAGCAACGGACCTAACAAGCGCCCTAGCAACGGCCCTAGCAACGGCCCTAGCAACGGCCCTAGCAACGGCCCTAACAAGGGCCCTAGCAACGGTCCTAGCAACGTCCCTAGCAACGGCCCTAGCAACGGCGCTAACAAGGGTCCTAGCAACGGCCCTAGCAACGGCCCTAGCAACGGCCCTAAAAAGGGCCCTAGCAACGGCCCTAACAAGAGCCCTAGCAACGGCCCTAACAAGAGCCCTACCAACGGCCCTAGCAACGGCCCTAGCTACGGCCCTATAACGGCCCTAACAAGGGCCCTAGCAACGACCCTAGCAACGGCCCTAGCAACGGCCCTGTCTACGGCCCTATAAGGGCCCTAACAAGGGCCCTAGCAACGGCCCTAGCAACGGCCCTAGCAACGGCCCTAGCAACGGCCCTAACAAGGGCCCTAGCAACGGCCCTAGCAACGGCCCTAACAAGGGCCCTAGAAACGGCCCTAGCAACGGCCCAAACAATGGCCCTAGCAACGGCCCTAGCAACGGCCCTAACAACGGCCCTAGCAACGGCCCTAACAAGGGCCCTAGCAACGGCCCTAACAACGGCCCTTGAAACGGCCCTAGGAACAACCCTAACAACGGCCCTAGCAACGGCCCTAGCAACGGCCCTAACAACGGCCCTAGCAACGGCCCTAACAAGGGCCCTAGCAACGGCCCTAACAAGGGCCCTAGCAACGGCCCTAACAAGGGCCCTAGCAACGGTCCTAACAAGGGCCCTAGCAACGGCCCTAACAAGGGCCCTAGCAACGGCCCTAGCAACGGCCCTAGCTACGGCCCTAGCAACAGCCCAAACAAGGGCCCTAGCAACGGCCCTAGCAACGGCCCTAGCAACGGCCCTAGCAACGGCCCTAACAAGGGTCCTAGCAACGGCCCTAGCAACTGCCCTAGCAACGGCCCTAGCAACGGCCCTAACAACGGCCCTTGCAACGGCCCTAACAACGGCCCTAGCAACGGCCCAAACAACGGCCCTAGGAACGGCCCTAACAACGGCCCTAGCAACGGCCCTAGCAACGGCCCTAGCAACGGCCCTAACAATGGCCCTAACCACGGCCCTAGCAACGGCCCTAGAAACGGCCCTAGCAACGGCCCTAGCAACGGCCCTAGCAACGGCCCTAACAAAGGCCCTAGCAACGGCCCTAGAAACGGCCCTAGCAAAGGCCCAAGCAAAGGCCCTAGCAACGGCCCTAGCAACGGTTCTAGCAACGGCCCTAACAAGGGTCCTAGCAACGGCCCTAGCAACTGCCCTAGCAACGGCCCTAGCAACGGCCCTAACAACGGCCCTTGCAACGGCCCAAACAAGGGCCCTAGCAACGGCCCTAACAAGGGCCCTAGCAACGGCCCTAACAAGGGCCCTAGCAACGGCCTTAACAAGGGCCCTAACAACGGCCCTAGCAACGGCCTTAGCAACGGCACTAACAACGGCCCTGACAACCGTCCAAACAACGGCCCTGACAACGGACCTAACAACGGCCCTAGCAACGGCCCTAACAACAGCCCTAGCAACGGCCCTAACAAGGGCCCTATCAACGGCCCTAGCAACGGCCCTAGCAACGGCCCTAACAAGCGCCCTAGCAACGGCCCTAGCAACGGCCCTAGCAACGGCCCTAACAAGGGCCCTATCAACGGCCCTAGCAACGGCCCTAGCAACGGCCCTAACAAGGGCCCTAGCAACGGTCCTAGCAACGTCCCTAGCAACGGCCCTAGCAACGGCCCTAACAAGGGCCCTAGCAACGGCCCTAGCAACGGCCCTAGCAACGGCCCTAAAAAGGGCCCTAGCAACGGCCCTAACAAGAGCCCTAGCAACGGCCCTAACAAGAGCCCTACCAACGGCCCTAGCAACGGCCCTAGCTACGGCCCTATAACGGCCCTAACAAGGGCCCTAGCAACGACCCTAGCAACGGCCCTAGCAACGGCCCTAGCAACGGCCCTAACAAGGGCCCTAGCAACGGCCCTAACAAGGGCCCTAGCAACGGCCCTAGCAACGGCCCTAGCTACGGCCCTAGCAACGGCCCTAACAAGGGCCCTAGCAACGGCCCTAGCAACGGCCCTAGCAACGGCCCTAGCAACGGCCCTAACAAGGGCCCTAGCAACGGCCCTAGCAACGGCCCTAGTAACGGCCCTAGCAACGGCCCTAACAAGGGCCCTAGCAACGGCCCTAGCAACGGCCCTAGCAACGGCCCTAAAATGGGCCCTAGCAACGGCCCTAACAAGGGCCCTAGCAACGGCCCTAACAAGAGCCCTAGCAACGGCCCTAGCAACGGCCCTAGCTACGGCCCTATAACGGCCCTAACAAGGGCCCTAGCAACGGGCCTAACAACGGCCCTAACAACGGCCCTAACAAGGGCCCTAGCAACGTCCCTAACATCGGCCCTTGAAACAGCCCTAGGAACAACCCTAACAACGGCCCTAGCAACGGCCCTAGCAACGGCCCTAACAACGGCCCTAGCAACGGCCCTAACAAGGGCCCTAGGAACGGCCCTAACAAGGGCCCTAGCAACGGCCCTAACAAGGGCCCTAGCAACGGCCCTAACAAGGGCCCTTGCAACAGCCCTAACAACGGCCCTAGCAACGGCCCAAACAACGGCCCTAGCAACGGCCCTAGCAACGGCCCTAACAAGGGCCCTAGCAACGGCCCTAACAACGGCCCTAGCAACGGCCCAAACAACGGCCCTAGCAACGGCCCTAGCAACGGCCCTAACAAGGGCCCTAGCAACGGCCCTAGCAACGGCCCTAGCAACGGCCCTAAAAAGGGCCCTAGCAACGGCCCTAAAAAGGGCCCTAGCAACGGCCCTAACAAAGGCCCTTGCAACGGCCCTAACAACGGCCCTTGCAACGGCCCTAACAACGGCCCTAGCAACGGCCCTAGCAACGGCCCTAACAATGGCCCTAACCACGGCCCTAGCAACGGCCCTAGAAACGGCCCTAGCAACGGCCCTAGCAACGGCCCTAGCAACGGCCCTAACAAAGGCCCTAGCAACGGCCCTAACAAGGGCCCTAGCAACGGCCCTAGCAACGGCCCTAGCAACTGCCCTAACCACGGCCCTAGCAACGGCCCTAGCAACGGCCCTAACAACGGCCCTAGCAACGGCCCTAGCAACGGCCCTAACAACGTCCCAAACAACGGCCCTAGCAACGGCACTAGCAACGGCCCTAGCAACGGCTTTAACAATGGCCCTAGCAACGGCCCTAGCAACGGCCCTAACAAGGGCCCTATCAACGGCCCTAACAAGGGCCCTAGCAACGGCCCTAACAAGGGCCCTAGCAACGGCCCTAACAAGGGCCCTAGCAACGGTCCTAGCAACGGCCCTAGCTACGGCCCTAGCAACAGCCCTAACAAGGGCCCTAGCAACGGCCCTAGCAACGGCCCTAGCAACGGCCCTAGCAACGGCCCTAACAAGGGCCCTAGCAACGGCCCTAGAAACGGCCCTAGCAACGGCCCTAAAAAGGGCCCTAGCAACGGCCCTAACAAGGGCCCTAGCAACGGCCCTAACAACGGCCCTTGCAACGGCCCTAACAACGGCCCTAGCAACGGCCCTAACAACGGCCCTAGGAACGGCCCTAACAACGGCCCTAGCAACGGCCCTAGCAACGGCCCTAGCAACGGCCCTAACAAAGGCCCTAGCAACGGCCCTAACAATGGCCCTAGAAACTGCCCTAACCACGGCCCTAGCAACGGCCCTAGCAACGGCCCTAACAACGGCCCTAGCAACGGCACTAGCAACGGCCCTAACAACGGCCCAAACAACGGCCCTAGCAACGGCCCTAGCAACGGCCCTAGCAATGGCTTTAAAAACGGCCCTAGCAACGGCCCTAGCAATGGCCCTAACAAGGGCCCTATCAACTGCCCTAACAAGGGCCCTAGCAACGGCCCTAGCAACGGCCCTAACAACGGCCCTAGCAGAGGCACAAACCACGGCCATAGCAACAACCCTAACAACGGTTCTAGCAACCGCCCTAACAACGGCCCTAACAACGGCCCTAGCAACGGCCCTAGCAATGGCCCTAACAACGGCCCTAGCAACGGCCCTAACAAGGGCCTTAGCAACAGCCCTAACAACGGCCCTAGCAAAGGCCCTAACAAGGGCCCTAGCAACGGCCCTAGCAACGGCCCTAGCAACGGCCCTAACAACGGCCCAAGGATCGGCCCTAGCCACGGCCCTAGCAACGACCCTAGCAACGGCCCTAAGAACGGCCCTAGCAACGGCCCTAGCAACGGCCCTAACAAGGGCCCTAGCAACGGCCCTAACAACGGCCCTAACAACGGCCCTAACCACGGCCCTAGCAACGGCCCTAGCAACGGCCCTAGCAACGGCCCTAGCAACGACCATAACAACTGCCCTAGCAACGGCCCTAACAAGGGCCCTAACCACGGCCCTAGCAACGGCCCTAGCAACGGCCCTAACGAGGGCCCTAGCAACGGCCCTAACTAAGGCCCTAGCAACGGCCCTAGCTACGGCCCTAGCAACGGCCCTAACCAGTACCCTAGCAACGGCCCTAGCAACGGCCCTAGCAACGGCCCTAGCAACGGCCCTAACAAGGGCCCTAGCAACGGCCCTAGCAACGGCCCTAACAAGGGCCCTAGCAACGGCCCTAGCAACGGCCCTAACAACGGCCCTAGCAACGGCCCTAGCCACGGCCCTAACAACGGCCCTAGCAACGGCCCTAACAAGGGCCCTAGCAACGGCCCTAACAACGGCCCTTCAAACGGCCCTAGGAACAACCCTAGAAAGGCCCTAGCAACGGCCCTAACAACGGCCCTAGCAATGGCCCTAACAAGAGCCCTAGCAACGGCCCTAACAAGTGCCCTAGCAACGGCCCTAACAAGGGCCCTAGCAACGGCCCTAACAAGGGCCCTAGCAACGGCCCTAGCAACGGCCCTTGCAACGGCCCTAGCTACGGCCCTAGCAACGGCCCTAACAAGGGCCCTAGCAACGGCCCTAGCAACGGCCCTAACAACGGCCCTAGCAACGGCCCTACCAACGGCCCTAACAAGGGCCCTAGCAACGGCCCTAACAAGGGCCCTAGCAACGGCCCTAACAAGGGCCCTAGCAACGGCCCTAACAAGGGCCCTAGCAACGGCCCTAGCAACGGCCCTAGCAACAGCCCTAGCTACGGCCCTAGCAACGGCCCTAACAAGGGCCCTAGCAACGGCCCTAGCAACGGCCTTAGTAACGGTCCTAGCAACGGCACTAACAAGGGCCCTAGCAATGGCCCTAGCAACGGCCCTAACAACGGCCCTAGCAACGGC
Organism: Micromys minutus; assembly: GCF_963924665.1. Taxonomy (NCBI): domain Eukaryota; kingdom Metazoa; phylum Chordata; class Mammalia; order Rodentia; family Muridae; genus Micromys; species Micromys minutus. The sequence goes on along the minus strand of NC_137966.1, from coordinate 29,828,965 downwards.
CCTAGCAACGGCCCTAACAACGGCCTTTGAAACGGCCCTAGGAACAACCCTAGCAACGGCCCTAGCAACGGCCCTAGCAACGGCCCTAACAAGGGCCCTAGCAACGGCCCTAACAAGGGCCCTAGCAACTCCCCTAACATGGGCCCTAGCAACGGCCCTAAAAAGGGCCCTAGCAACGGCCCTAACAAGGGCCCTAGCAACGGCCCTAGCAACGGCCCTAGCAACGGCCCTAGCAACGGCCCTTGCAACGGCCCTAACAAGGGCCCTAGCAACGGCCCTAACAAGGGCCCTAGCAACGGCCCTAGCAACGGCCCTAGCTACGGCCCTAGCAACGGCCCTAACAAGGGCCCTAGCAACGGCCCTAGCAACGGCCCTAGCAACGGCCCTTGCAACGGCCCTAACAAGGGCCCTAGCAACGGCCCTAGCAACGGCCCTAGCAACGGCCCTAACAAGGGCCCTAGCAACGGCCCTAGCAACGGCCCTAGCAACGGCCCTAAAAAGGGCCCTAGCATCGGCCCTAACAAGGGCCCTAGCAACGGCCCTAACAAGAGCCCTAGCAACGGCCCTAGCAACGGCCCTAGCTACGGCCCTATAACGGCCCTAACAAGGGCCCTAGCAACGGCCCTAGCAACGGCCCTAGCAACGGCCCTAGCAACGGCCCTAACAAGGGCCCTAGCAACGGCCCTAGAAACGGCCATAACAAGGGCCCTAGAAACGGCCCTAGCAACGGCCCTAACAACGGCCCTAGCAACGGCCCTAAAAAGGGCCCTAGCAACGGCCCTAACAACGGCCCTTGAAACGGCCCTAACCACGGCCCTTGCAACGGCCCTAGCAACGGCCCTAGCAACGGCCCTAGCAACGGCCCTAACAAAGGCCCTAGCAACGGCCCTAACAATGGCCCTAGAAACTGCCCTAACCACGGCCCTAGCAACGGCCCTAGCAACGGCCCTAACAACGGCCCTAGCAACGGCACTAGCAACGGCCCTAACAACGGCCCAAACAACGGCCCTAGCAACGGCCCTAGCAACGGCCCTAGCAATGGCTTTAAAAACGGCCCTAGCAACGGCCCTAGCAACGGCCCTAACAAGGGCCCTATCAACTGCCCTAACAAGGGCCCTAGCAACGGCCCTAGCAACGGCCCTAACAACGGCCCTAGCAGAGGCACAAACCACGGCCATAGCAACAACCCTAACAACGGTTCTAGCAACGGCCCTAACAACGGCCCTAACAACGGCCCTAGCAACGGCCCTAGCAATGGCCCTAACAACGGCCCTAGCAACGGCCCTAACAAGGGCTCTAGCAACAGCCCTAACAACGGCCCTAGCAAAGGCCCTAACAAGGGCCCTAGCAACGGCCCTAGCAACGGCCCTAGCAACGGCCCTAACCACCGCCCAAGGATCGGCCCTAGCCACGGCCCTAGCAACGGCCCTAGCTACGGCCCTAAGAACGGCCCTAGCAACGGCCCTAGCAACGGCCCTAACAAGGGCCCTAGCAACGGCCCTAACAACGGCCCTAACAACGGCCCTAACCACGGCCCTAGCAACGGCCCTAGCAACGGCCCTAGCAACGGCCCTAGCAACGACCATAACAACTGCCCTAGCAACGGCCCTAACAAGGGCCCTAACCATGGCCCTAGCAACGGCCCTAGCAACGGCCCTAACGAGGGCCCTAGCAACGGCCCTAACTAAGGCCCTAGCAACGGCCCTAGCTACGGCCCTAGCAACGGCCCTAACCAGTACCCTAGCAACGGCCCTAGCAACGGCCCTAGCAACGGCCCTAGCAACGGCCCTAACAAGGGCCCTAGCAACGGCCCTAGCAACGGCCCTAACAAGGGCCCTAGCAACGGCCCTAGCAACGGCCCTAACAACGGCCCTAGCAACGGCCCTAGCCACGGCCCTAACAACGGCCCTAGCAACGGCCCTAACAAGGGCCCTAGCAACGGCCCTAACAACGGCCCTTCAAACGGCCCTAGGAACAACCCTAGAAAGGCCCTAGCAACGGCCCTAACAACGGCCCTAGCAACGGCCCTAACAAGAGCCCTAGCAACGGCCCTAACAAGTGCCCTAGCAACGGCCCTAACAAGGGCCCTAGCAACGGCCCTAACAAGGGCCCTAGCAACGGCCCTAGCAACGACCCTTGCAACGGCCCTAGCTACGGCCCTAGCAACGGCCCTAACAAGGGCCCTAGCAACGGCCCTAGCAACGGCCCTAACAACGGCCCTAGCAACGGCCCTACCAACGGCCCTAACAAGGGCCCTAGCAACGGCCCTAACAAGGGCCCTAGCAACGGCCCTAACAAGGGCCCTAGCAACGGCCCTAACAAGGGCCCTAGCAACGGCCCTAGCAACGGCCCTAGCAACAGCCCTAGCTACGGCCCTAGCAACGGCCCTAACAAGGGCCCTAGCAACGGCCCTAGCAACGGCCTTAGTAACGGTCCTAGCAACGGCACTAACAAGGGCCCTAGCAACGGCCCTAGCAACGGCCCTAACAAGGGCCCTAGAAACGGCCCTAGCAACGGCCCTAACAACGGCCCTAGCAACGGCCCTAGCAACGGCCCTAACAACGGCCTTTGAAACGTCCCTAGGAACAACCCTAGCAACGGCCCTAGCAACGGCCCTAGCAACGGCCCTAACAAGGGCCCTAGCAACGGCCCTAACAAGGGCCCTAGCAACTCCCCTAACATGGGCCCTAGCAACGGCCCTAAAAAGGGCCCTAGCAACGGCCCTAACAAGGGCCCTAGCAACGGCCCTAGCAACGGCCCTAGCAACGGCCCTAGCAACGGCCCTTGCAACGGCCCTAACAAGGGCCCTAGCAACGGCCCTAACAAGGGCCCTAGCAACGGCCCTAGCAACGGCCCTAGCTACGGCCCTAGCAACGGCCCTAACAAGGGCCCTAGCAACGGCCCTAGCAACGGCCCTAGCAACGGCCCTTGCAACGGCCCTAACAAGGGCCCTAGCAACGGCCCTAGCAACGGCCCTAGCAACGGCCCTAACAAGGGCCCTAGCAACGGCCCTAGCAACGGCCCTAGCAACGGCCCTAAAAAGGGCCCTAGCATCGGCCCTAACAAGGGCCCTAGCAACGGCCCTAACAAGAGCCCTAGCAACGGCCCTAGCAACGGCCCTAGCTACGGCCCTATAACGGCCCTAACAAGGGCCCTAGCAACGGCCCTAGCAACGGCCCTAGCAACGGCCCTAGCAACGGCCCTAACAAGGGCCCTAGCAACGGCCCTAGAAACGGCCATAACAAGGGCCCTAGAAACGGCCCTAGCAACGGCCCTAACAACGGCCCTAGCAACGGCCCTAACAAGGGCCCTAGCAACGGCCCTAACAACGGCCCTTGAAACGGCCCTAGGAACAACCCTAACAACGGCCCTAGCAACGGCCCTAACAACGGCCCTAGCAACGGCCCTAACAAGGGCCCTAGCAACGGCCCTAACAAGGGCCCTAGCAACGGCCCTAACAAGGGCCCTAGCAACGGCCCTAACAAGGGCCCTAGCAACGGCCCTAGCAACGGCCCTAGCAACGGCCCTAGCAACGGCCCTAGCAACGGCCCTAACAAAGGCCCTAGCAACGGCCCTAGCAACGGCCCTAGCAACGGCCCTAACAAGGGCCCTAGCAACGGCCCTAACAAGGGCCCTAGCAACGGCCTTAACAAGGGCCCTAACAACGGCCCTAGCAACGGCCTTAGCAACGGCACTAACAACGGCCCTGACAACCGTCCAAACAACGGCCCTGACAACGGACCTAACAACGGCCCTAGCAACGGCCCTAACAACGGCCCTGCAACGGCCCTAACAAGGGCCCTATCAACGGCCCTAGCAACGGCCCTAGCAACGGCCCTAACAAGCGCCCTAGCAACGGCCCTAGCAAAGGCCCTAGCAACGGCCCTAGCAACGGCCCTAACAAGGGACCTAGCAACGGTCCTAGAAACGTCCCTAGCAACGGACCTAGCAACGGCCCTAACAAGGGCCCTAGCAACGGCCCTAGCAACGGCCCTAGCAACGGCCCTAAAAAGGGCCCTAGCAACGGCCCTAACAAGAGCCCTAGCAACGGCCCTAACAAGAGCCCTACCAACGGCCCTAGCAACGGCCCTAGCTACGGCCCTATAACGGCCCTAACAAGGGCCCTAGCAACGACCCTAGCAACGGCCCTAGCAACGGCCCTAGCAACGGCCCTAACAAGGGCCCTAGCAACGGCCCTAACAAGGGCCCTAGCAACGGCCCTAGCAACGGCCCTAGCTACGGCCCTAGCAACGGCCCTAACAAGGGCCCTAGCAACGGCCCTTGCAACGGCCCTAGCAACGGCCCTAGCAACGGCCCTAACAAGGGCCCTAGCAACGGCCCTAGCAACGGCCCTAGCAACGGCCCTAGCAACGGCCCTAACAAGGGCCCTAGCAACGGCCCTAGCAACGGCCCTAGCAACGGCCCTAAAATGGGCCCTAGCAACGGCCCTAACAAGGGCCCTAGCAACGCCCCTAACAAGAGCCCTAGCAACGGCCCTAGCAACGGCCCTAGCTACGGCCCTATAACGGCCCTAACAAGGGCCCTAGCAACGGCCCTAGCAACGGCCCTAGCAACGGCCCTAGCAATGGCCCTAACAAGGGCCCTAGCAACGGCCCTAGCAACGGCCCTAACAAGGGCCCTAGAAACGGCCCTAGCAACGGCCCAAACAATGGCCCTAGCAACGGCCCTAGCAACGGCCCTAACAACGGCCCTAGCAACGGCCCTAACAAGGGCCCTAGCAACGGCCCTAACAACGGCCCTTGAAACGGCCCTAGGAACAACCCTAACAACGGCCCTAGCAACGGCCCTAGCAACGGCCCTAACAACGGCCCTAGCAACGGCCCTAACAAGGGCCCTAGCAACGGCCCTAACAAGGGCCCTAGCAACGGCGCTAACAAGGGCCCTAGCAACGGCCCTAACAAGGGCCCTAGCTACGGCCCTAACAAGGGCCCTAAAAACGGCCCTAACAAGGGCCCTAGCAACGGCCCTAACAAGGGCCCTAGCAACGGCCCTAGCAACGGCCCTAGCTACGGCCCTAGCAACAGCCCTAACAAGGGCCCTAGCAACGGCCCTAGCAACGGCCCTAGCAACGGCCCTAGCAACGGCCCTAACAAGGGTCCTAGCAACGGCCCTAGCAACGGCCATAACAAGGGCCCTAGAAACGGCCCTAGCAACGGCCCTAACAACGGCCCTAGCAACGGCCCTAACAAGGGCCCTAGCAACGGCCCTAACAACGGCCCTTGAAACGGCCCTAGGAACAACCCTAACAACGGCCCTAGCAAAGGCCCTAGCAACGGCCCTAACAACGGCCCTAGCAACGGCCCTAACAAGGGCCCTAGCAACGGCCCTAACAAGGGCCCTAGCAACGGCCCTAACAAGGGCCCTAGCAACGGCCCTAGCAACGGCCCTAGCTACGGCCCTATAACGGCCCTAACAAGGGCCCTAGCAACGGCCCTAGCAACTGCCCTAGCAACGGCCCTAGCAACGGCCCTAGCAACGGCCCTAAAAAGGGCCCTAGCAACGGCCCTAACAAGGGCCCTAGCAACGGCCCTAACAACGGCCCTAGCAACGGCCCTAGCAACGGCCCTAGCAACGGCCCTAACAATGGCCCTAACCACGGCCCTAGCAACGGCCCTAGCAACGGCCCTAGCAACGGCCCTAGCAACGGCCCTAGCAACGGCCCTAGCAACGGCCCTAACAAAGGCCCTAGCAACGGCCCTAGAAACGGCCCTAGCAACGGCCCTAGCAACGGCCCTAGCAACTGCCCTAACCACGGCCCTAGCAACGGCCCTAGCAACGGCCCTAGCAACGGCCCTAACAACGGCCCAAACAACGGCCCTAGCAACGGCTCTAGCAACGGCCCTAGCAACGGTTTTAACAATGGCCCTAGCAACGGCCCTAGCAACGGCCCTAACAAGGGCCCTATCAACGGCCCTAACAAGGGCCCTAGCAACGGCCCTAGCAACGGCCCTTGCAACGGCCCTAGCTACGGCCCTAGCAACGGCCCTAACAAGGGCCCTAGCAACGGCCCTAACAAGGGCCCTAGCAATGGCCCTAACAAGGGCCCTAGCAACGGCCCTAACAAGGGCCCTAGCAACGGCCCTAACAAGGGCCCTAGCAACGGCCCTAGCAACGGCCCTAGCAACGGCACTAACAAGGGCCCTAGCAACGGCCCTAGCAACGGCCCTAGCAACGGCCCTAACAAGGGCCCTAGAAACGGCCCTAGCAACGGCCCTAACAACGGCCCTAGCAACGGCCCTAGCAACGGCCCTAACAACGGCTCTAGCAACGGCCCTAACAAGGGCCCTAGCAACGGCCCTAACAACGGCCTTTGAATCGGCCCTAGGAACAACCCTAGCAACGGCCCAAGCAACTGCCCTAGCAACGGCCCTAACAAGGGCCCTAGCAACGGCCCTAACAAGGGCCCTAGCAACTGCCCTAACATGGGCCCTAGCAACGGCCCTAACAAGGGCCCTAGCAACGGCCCTAACAAGGGCCCTAGCAACGGCCCTAGCAACGGCCCTAGCAACGGCCCTAGCAACGGCCCTTGCAACGGCCCTAACAAGGGCCCTAGCAACGGCCCTAGCAACGGCCCTAGCTACGGCCCTAGCAACGGCCCTAACAAGGGCCCTAGCAACGGCCCTAGCAACGGCCCTAGCAACGGCCCTTGCAACGGCCCTAACAAGGGCCCTAGCAACGGCCCTAGCAACGGCCCTAGCAACGGCCCTAACAAGGGCCCTAGCAACGGCCCTAGCAACGGCCCTAGCAACGGCCCTAAAAAGGGCCCTAGCATCGGCCCTAACAAGGGCCCTAGCAACGGCCCTAACAAGAGCCCTAGCAACGGCCCTAGCAACGGCCCTAGCTTCGGCCCTATAACGGCCCTAACAAGGGCCCTAGCAACGGCCCTAGCAACGGCCCTAGCAACGGCCCTAGCAACGGCCCTAACAAGGGCCCTAGCAACGGCCCTAGAAACGGCCATAACAAGGGCCCTAGAAACGGCCCTAGCAACGGCCCTAACAACGGCCCTAGCAACGGCCCTAACAAGGGCCCTAGCAACGGCCCTAACAACGGCCCTTGAAACGGCCCTAACCACGGCCCTAGCAACGGCCCTAGCAACGGCCCTAGCAACGGCCCTAGCAACGACCATAACAACTGCCCTAGCAACGGCCCTAACAAGGGCCCTAACCACGGCCCTAGCAACGGCCCTAGCAACGGCCCTAACGAGGGCCCTAGCAACGGCCCTAACAAAGGCCCTAGCAACGGCCCTAGCTACGGCCCTAGCAACGGTCCTAACCAGTACCCTAGCAACGGCCCTAGCAACGGCCCTAGCAACGGCCCTAGCAACGGCCCTAACAAGGGCCCTAGCAACGGCCCTAGCAACGGCCCTAACAAGGGCCCTAGCAACGGCCCTAGCAACGGCCCTAACAACGGCCCTAGCAACGGCCCTAGCCACGGCCCTAACAACGGCCCTAGCAACGGCCCTAACAAGGGCCCTAGCAACGGCCCTAACAACGGCCCTTCAAACGGCCCTAGGAACAACCCTAGAAAGGCCCTAGCAACGGCCCTAACAACGGCCCTAGCAACGGCCCTAACAAGAGCCATAGCAACGGCCCTAACAAGTGCCCTAGCAACGGCCCTAACAAGGGCCCTAGCAACGGCCCTAACAAGGGCCCTAGCAACGGCCCTAGCAACGGCCCTTGCAACGGCCCTAGCTACGGCCCTAGCAACGGCCCTAACAAGGGCCCTAGCAACGGCCCTAGCAACGGCCCTAACAACGGCCCTAGCAACGGCCCTACCAACGGCCCTAACAAGGGCCCTAGCAACGGCCCTAACAAGGGCCCTAGCAATGGCCCTAACAAGGGCCCTAGCAATGGCCCTAACAAGGGCCCTAGCAATGGCCCTAACAACGGCCCTAGCAACGGCCCTAGCAACGGCCCTAACAACGGCTCTAGCAACGGCCCTAACAAGGGCCCTAGCAACGGCCCTAACAACGGCCTTTGAAACGGCCCTAGGAACAACCCTAGCAACGGCCCTAGCAACGGCCCTAGCAACGGCCCTAACAAGGGCCCTAGCAACGGCCCTAACAAGGGCCCTAGCAACTGCCCTAACATGGGCCCTAGCAACGGCCCTAACAAGGGCCCTAGCAACGGCCCTAACAAGGGCCCTAGCAACGGCCCTAGCAACGGCCCTAGCAACGGCCCTAGCAACGGCCCTTGCAACGGCCCTAACAAGGGCCCTAGCAACGGCCCTAACAAGGGCCCTAGCAACGGCCCTAGCAACGGCCCTAGCTACGGCCCTAGCAACGGCCCTAACAAGGGCCCTAGCAACGGCCCTAGCAACGGCCCTAGCAACGGCCCTTGCAACGGCCCTAACAAGGGCCCTAGCAACGGCCCTAGCAACGGCCCTAGCAACGGCCCTAACAAGGGCCCTAGCAACGGCCCTAGCAACGGCCCTAGCAACGGCCCTAAAAAGGGCCCTAGCATCGGCCCTAACAAGGGCCCTAGCAACGGCCCTAACAAGAGCCCTAGCAACGGCCCTAGCAACGGCCCTAGCAACGGCCCTAGCAACGGCCCTAGCAACGGCCCTAACAAGGGCCCTAGCAACGGCCCTAGAAACGGCCATAACAAGGGCCCTAGAAACGGCCCTAGCAACGGCCCTAACAACGGCCCTAGCAACGGCCCTAACAAGGGCCCTAGCAACGGCCCTAACAACGGCCCTTGAAACGGCCCTAGGAACAACCCTAACAACGGCCCTAGCAACGGCCCTAGCAACGGCCCTAGCAACGGCCCTAACAAGGGCCCTAGCAACGGCCCTAACAAGGGCCCTAGCAACGGCCCTAACAAGGGCCCTAGCAACGGCCCTAACAAGGGCCCTAGCAACGGCCCTAACAAGGGCCCTAGCAACGGCCCTAGCAACGGCCCTAGCTACGGCCCTAGCAACGGCCATAACAAGGGCCCTAGCAACGGCCCTAGCAACGGCCCTAACAACGGCCCTAGCAACGGCCCTAACAAGGGCCCTAGCAACGGCCCTAGCAACTGCCCTAGCAACGGCCCTAGCAACGGCCCTAACAAGGGCCCTAGCAACGGCCCTAGCAACGGCCCTAGCAACGGCCCTAAAAAGGGCCCTAGCAACGGCCCTAACAAGGGCCCTAGCAACGGCCCTAACAACGGCCCTTGCATCGGCCCTAACAACAGCCCTAGCAACGGCCCTAACAACGGCCGTAGGAATGGCCCTAACAACGGCCCTTGCAACGGCCCTAGCAACGGCCCTAGCAACGGCCCTAACAATGGCCCTAACCACGGCCCTAGCAACGGCCCTAGAAACGGCCCTAGCAACGGCCCTAGCAACGGCCCTAGCAACGGCCCTAGCAACGGCCCTAACAAAGGCCCTAGCAACGGCCCTAGAAACGGCCCTAGCAACGGCCCTAACAACGTCCCAAACAACGGCCCTAGCAACGGCCCTAGCAACGGCCCTAACAAGGGCCCTAGCAACGGCCCTAACAAGGGCCCTAGCAACGGCCCTAACAAGGGCCCTAGCAACGGCCTTAACAAGGGCCCTAACAACGGCCCTAGCAACGGCCTTAGCAACGGCACTAACAACGGCCCTGACAACCGTCCAAACAACGGCCCTGACAACGGACCTAACAACGGCCCTAGCAACGGCCCTAACAACGGCCCTAGCAACGGCCCTAACAAGGGCCCTATCAACGGCCCTAGCAACGGCCCTAGCAACGGCCCTAACAAGCGCCCTAGCAACGGCCCTAGCAAAGGCCCTAGCAACGGCCCTAGCAACGGCCCTAACAAGGGACCTAGCAACGGTCCTAGAAACGTCCCTAGCAACGGACCTAGCAACGGCCCTAACAAGGGCCCTAGCAACGGCCCTAGCAACGGCCCTAGCAACGGCCCTAAAAAGGGCCCTAGCAACGGCCCTAACAAGAGCCCTAGCAATGGCCCTAACAAGAGCCCTACCAACGGCCCTAGCAACGGCCCTAGCTACGGCCCTATAACGGCCCTAACAAGGGCCCTAGCAACGACCCTAGCAACGGCCCTAGCAACGGCCCTAGCAACGGCCCTAACAAGGGCCCTAGCAACGGCCCTAACAAGGGCCCTAGCAACGGCCCTAGCAACGGCCCTAGCTACGGCCCTAGCAACGGCCCTAACAAGGGCCCTAGCAACGGCCCTTGCAACGGCCCTAGCAACGGCCCTAGCAACGGCCCTAACAAGGGCCCTAGCAACGGCCCTAGCAACGGCCCTAGCAACGGCCCTAGCAACGGCCCTAACAAGGGCCCTAGCAACGGCCCTAGCAACGGCCCTAGCAACGGCCCTAAAATGGGCCCTAGCAACGGCCCTAACAAGGGCCCTAGCAACGCCCCTAACAAGAGCCCTAGCAACGGCCCTAGCAACGGCCCTAGCTACGGCCCTATAACGGCCCTAACAAGGGCCCTAGCAACGGCCCTAGCAACGGCCCTAGCAACGGCCCTAGCAATGGCCCTAACAAGGGCCCTAGCAACGGCCCTAGCAACGGCCCTAACAAGGGCCCTAGAAACGGCCCTAGCAACGGCCCAAACAATGGCCCTAGCAACGGCCCTAGCAACGGCCCTAACAACGGCCCTAGCAACGGCCCTAACAAGGGCCCTAGCAACGGCCCTAACAACGGCCCTTGAAACGGCCCTAGGAACAACCCTAACAACGGCCCTAGCAACGGCCCTAGCAACGGCCCTAACAACGGCCCTAGCAACGGCCCTAACAAGGGCCCTAGCAACGGCCCTAACAAGGGCCCTAGCAACGGCCCTAACAAGGGCCCTAGCTACGGCCCTAACAAGGGCCCTAAAAACGGCCCTAACAAGGGCCCTAGCAACGGCCCTAACAAGGGCCCTAGCAACGGCCCTAGCAACGGCCCTAGCTACGGCCCTAGCAACAGCCCTAACAAGGGCCCTAGCAACGGCCCTAGCAACGGCCCTAGCAACGGCCCTAGCAACGGCCCTAACAAGGGTCCTAGCAACGGCCCTAGCAACTTCCCTAGCAACGGCCCTAGCAACGGCCCTAACAAGGGCCCTAGCAACGGCCCTAGCAACTGCCCTAGCAACGGCCCTAAAAAGGGCCCTAGCAACGGCCCTAACAAGGGCCCTAGCAACGGCCCTAACAACGGCCCTTGAAACGGCCCTAACAACGGCCCTAGCAACGGCCCAAACAACGGCCTTAGGAACGGCCCTAACAACGGCCCTAGCAACGGCCCTAGCAACGGCCCTAGCAACGGCCCTAACAATGGCCCTAACCACGGCCCTAGCAACGGCCCTAGCAACTGCCCTAACCACGGCCCTAGCAACGGCCCTAGCAACTGCCCTAACCACGGCCCTAGCAACGGCCCTAGCAACGGCACTAACAACGGCCCTAGCAACGGCCCTAGCAATGGCCCTAACAACGTCCCAAACAACGGCCCTAGCAACGGCCCTAGCAACGGCCCTAGCAACGGCTTTAACAATGGCCCTAGCAACGGCCCTAGCAACGGCCCTAACAAGGGCCCTATCAACGGCCCTAACAAGGGCCCTAGAAACGGCCCTAACAAGGGCCCTAGCAACGGCCCTAACAAGGGCCCTAGCAACGGCCCTAGCAACGGCCCTAGCTACGGCCCTAGCAACGGCCCTAACAAGGGCCGTAGCAACGGCCCTAGAAACGGCCCTAGCAACGGCCCTAGCAACGGCCCTAACAAGGGCCCTAGCAACGGCCCTAGAAACGGCCCTAGCAACGGCCCTAAAAAGGGCCCTAGCAACGGCCCTAACAAGGGCCCTAGCAACGGCCCTAACAACGGCCCTTGCAACGGCCCTAACAACGGCCCTAGCAACGGCCCTAACAACGGCCCTAGGAACGGCCCTAACAACGGCCCTAGCAACGGCCCTAGCAACGGCCCTAGCAACGGCCCTAACAACGGCCCTAACCACAGCCCTTGCAACGGCCCTAGCAACGGCCCTAGCAACGGCCCTAGCAACGGCCCTAGCAACGGCCCTAACAAAGGCCCTAGCAACGGCCCTAACAATGGCCCTAGAAATTGCCCTAACCACGGCCCTAGCAACGGCCCTAGCAACGGCCCTAACAACGGCCCTAGCAACGGCACTAGCAACGGCCCTAGCAACGGCTTTAAAAACGGCCCTAGCAACGGCCCTAGCAACGGCCCTAACAAGGGCCCTATCAACGGCCCTAACAAGGGCCCTAGCAACGGCCCTAGCAACGGCCCTAACAACGGCCCTAGCAGAGGCACAAACCACGGCCATAGCAACAACCCTAACAACGGTTCTAGCAACGGCCCTAACAACGGCCCTAACAACGGCCCTAGCAACGGCCCTAGCAATGGCCCTAACAACGGACCTAGCAACGGCCCTAGCAACGGCCCTAGCTACGGCCCTAGCAACGGCCCTAACAAGGGCCCTAGCAACGGCCCTAGCAACGGCCCTAACAACGGCCCTAGCAACGGCCCTACCAACGGCCCTAACAAGGGCCCTAGCAACGGCCCTAACAAGGGCCCTAGCAACGGCCCTAACAAGGGCCCTAGCAACGGCCCTAACAAGGGCCCTAGCAACGGCCCTATCAACGGCCCTAGCAACAGCCCTAGCTACGGCCCTATAACGGCCCTAACAAGGGTCCTAGCAACGGCCCTAGCAACGGCCCTAGCAACGGCCCTAGCAACGGCACTAACAAGGGCCCTAGCAACAGCCCTAGCAACGGCCCTAACAAGGGCCCTAGAAACGGCCCTAGCAACGGCCCTAACAACGGCCCTAGCAACGGCCCTAGCAACGGCCCTAACAACGGCTCTGGCAACGGCCATAACAAGGGCCCTAGCAACGGCCCTAACAACGGCCTTTGAAACGGCCCTAGGAACAACCCTAGCAACGGCCCTAGCAACGGCCTTAGCAACGGCCCTAACAAGGGCCCTAGCAACGGCCCTAACAATGGCCCTAGCAACTGCCCTAACATGGGCCCTAGCAACGGCCCTAACAAGGGCCCTAGCAACGGCCCTAACAAGGGCCCTAGCAACGGCCCTAGCAACGGCCCTAGCTACGGCCCTTGCAACGGCCCTAGCAACGGCCCTAACAAGGGCCCTAGCAACGGCCCTAACAAGGGCCCTATTAACAGCCCTAGCAACGGCCCTAGCTACGGCCCTAGCAACGGCCCTAACAAGGGCCCTAGCAACGGCCCTAGCAACGGCCCTAGCAACGGCCCTTGCAACGGCCCTAACAAGTGCCCTAGCAACGGCCCTAGCAACGGCCCTAGCAACGGCCCTAGCAACGGCCCTAACAAGGGCCCTAGCAACGGCCCTAGCAACGGCCCTAGCAACGGCCCTAACAAGGGCCCTAGCAACGGCCCTAACAAGGGCCCTAGCAACGGCCCTAACAAGAGCCCTAGCAACGGCCCTAGCAACGGCCCTAGCTACGGCCCTATAACGGCCCTAACAAGGGCCCTAGCAACGGCCCTAGCAACGGCCCTAGCAACGGCCCTAGCAACGGCCCTAACAAGGGCCTTAGCAACGGCCCTAGCAACGGCCATAACAAGGGCCCTAGAAACGGCCCTAGCAACGGCCCTAACAACGGCCCTAGCAACGGCCCTAACAAGGGCCCTAGCAACGGCCCTAACAACGGCCCTTGAAACGGCCCTAGGAACAACCCTAACAACGGCCCTAGCAACGGCCCTAGCAACGGCCCTAACAACGGCCCTAGCAACGGCCCTAACAAGGGCCCTAGCAACGGCCCTAGCAACGGCCCTAGCAACGGCCCTAGCAACGGCCCTAGCAACGGCCCTAACAAGGGCCCTAGCAACGGCCCTAACAAGGGCCCTAGCAACGGCCCTAGCAACGGCCCTAGCTACGGCCCTAGCAACGGCCCTAACAAGGGCCCTAGCAACGGCCCTAACAAGAGCCCTAGCAACGGCCCTAGCAACGGCCCTAGCTACGGCCCTATAACGGCCCTAACAAGGGCCCTAGCAACGGCCCTAGCAACGGCCCTAGCAACGGCCCTAGCAAAGGCCCTAACAAGGGCCCTAGCAACGGCCCTAGCAACGGCCATAACAAGGGCCCTAGAAACGGCCCTAGCAACGGCCCTAACAACGGCTCTAGCAACGGCCCTAACAAGGGCCCTAGCAACGGCCCTAACAACGGCCCTTGAAACGGCCCTAGGAACAACCCTAACAACGGCCCTAGCAAAGGCCCTAGCAACGGCCCTAACAACGGCCCTAGCAACGGCCCTAACAAGGGCCCTAGCAACGGCCCTAACAAGGGCCCTAGCAACGGCCCTAACAAGGGCCCTAGCAACGGCCCTAACAAGGGCTCTAGCAACGGCCCTAACAAGGGCCCTAGCAACGGCCCTAGCAACGGCCCTAGCTACGGCCCTAGCAACGGCCCTAACAAGGACCCTAGCAACGGCCCTAGCAACGGCCCTAGCAACGGCCCTAGCAACGGCCCTAACAAGGGCCCTAGCAACGGCCCTAGCAACTGCCCTAGCAACGGCCCTAGCAACGGCCCTAACAAGGGCCCTAGCAACGGCCCTAGCAACGGCCCTAGCAACGGCCCTAAAAAGGGCCCTAGCAACGGCCCTAACAAGGGCCCTAGCAACGGCCCTAGCTACGGCCCTAGCAACGGCCCTAACAAGGGCCCTAGCAACGGCCCTAGCAACGGCCCTAGCAACGGCCCTAGCAACGGCCCTAACAAGGGCCCTAGCAACGACCCTAGCAACGGCCCTAACAAAGGCCCTAGCAACGGCCCTAACAATGGCCCTAGCAACTGCCCTAACCACGGCCCTAGCAACCGCCCTAGCAACGGCCCTAACAACGGCCCTAGCAACGGCCCTAGCAACGGCCCTAACAACGGCCCAAACAACGGCCCTAGCAACGGCCCTAGCAATGGCCCTAGCAACGGCTTTAACAACGGCCCTAGCAACGGCCCTATCAATGGCCCTAACAAGGGCCCTAGCAACGGCCCTAACAAGGGCCCTAGCAACGGCCCAAACAAGGGCTCTAGCAACGGCCCTAACAATGGCCCTAGCAACGGCCCTAGCAACGGCCCTAGCAACGGCCCTAACAACGGCCCTGACAATGGTCCAAACAACAGCCCTGACAACGGCCCTAACAACGGCCCTAGCAACGGCCCTAGCAACGGCCCTAACAACGGCCCTAGCAACGGCCCTAACAAGGGCCCTAGCAACGGCCCTAACAACGGCCCTTGAAACGGCCCTAGGAACAACCCTAACAACGGCCCTAGCAACGGCCCTAGCAACGGCCCTAACAACGGCCCTAGAAACAGCCCTATCAACGGCCCTTGCAACCGCCCTAGCAACGGTCCTAGCAACGGCCCTAACAACGGCCCTAGCAATGGCCCTACCAACGGCCCTAACAACGGCCCTAACAACGGCCCTTGAAATGGCCCTAGGAACAACCCTAGCAACGGCCCTAGCAACGGCCCTAGCAACGGCCCTAACAACGGCCCTATCAACGGCCTTAACAAGGGCCCTAGCAACGGCCCTAACATCGGCCCTTGAAACGGCCCTAGCAACGGCCCTAACAAGGGCCCTAGCAACAGCCCAAACAAGGGCCCTAGCAACGGCCCTAGCAACGGCCCTAGCAACGGCCCTAGCAACGGCTTTAGCAACGGCCCTAACAACGGCCCTAGCAACGGCCCTAACAACGGCCCTAGCAACGGCCCTAACAACGGCCCTAGCAACGGCCCTAGCAACGGCCCTAGCAACGGCCCTAGCAACGGCCCTAGAAACGGCCCTAACAACGGCCCTAACAACGGCCCTAGAAACAGCCCTATCAACGGCCCTAGCATCGGCCCTAGCAACGGCCCTAACAAGGGCCGTAACAACGGCCCTAACAACAGCCCTAGCAACGGCCCTAACAAGGGCCCTAGCAACGGCCCTAACAACGGCCCTAGCAACGGCCCTAACAATGGCCCTAACTACGGCCCAAGGAACGGCCCTAACAACGGCCCTAGCAACGGCCCTAGAAACGGCCCTAGCAACGGCCCTAACAAAGGCCCTAGCAACGGCCTTAACAAAGGCCCTAGCAACGGCCCTAACAACGGCCCTAGCAACGGCCCTAACCACGGCCCTAGCAACCGCCCTAGCAACGGCCCTAACAACGGCCCTAGCAACGGCCCTAGCAACGGCCCTAACAACGGCCCAAACAACGGCCCTAGCAACGGCCCTAGCAATGGCCCTAGCAACGGCTTTAACAACGGCCCTAGCAACGGCCCTATCAATGGCCCTAACAAGGGCCCTAGCAACGGCCCTAACAAGGGCCCTAGCAACGGCCCAAACAAGGGCTCTAGCAACGGCCCTAACAATGGCCCTAGCAACGGCCCTAGCAACGGCCCTAGCAACGGCCCTAACAACGGCCCTGACAATGGTCCAAACAACAGCCCTGACAACGGCCCTAACAACGGCCCTAGCAACGGCCCTAGCAACGGCCCTAACAACGGCCCTAGCAACGGCCCTAACAAGGGCCCTAGCAACGGCCCTAACAACGGCCCTTGAAACGGCCCTAGGAACAACCCTAACAACGGCCCTAGCAACGGCCCTAGCAACGGCCCTAACAACGGCCCTAGAAACAGCCCTATCAACGGCCCTTGCAACCGCCCTAGCAACGGTCCTAGCAACGGCCCTAACAACGGCCCTAGCAATGGCCCTACCAACGGCCCTAACAACGGCCCTAACAACGGCCCTTGAAATGGCCCTAGGAACAACCCTAGCAACGGCCCTAGCAACGGCCCTAGCAACGGCCCTAACAACGGCCCTATCAACGGCCTTAACAAGGGCCCTAGCAACGGCCCTAACATCGGCCCTTGAAACGGCCCTAGCAACGGCCCTAACAAGGGCCCTAGCAACAGCCCAAACAAGGGCCCTAGCAACGGCCCTAGCAACGGCCCTAGCAACGGCCCTAGCAACGGCTTTAGCAACGGCCCTAACAACGGCCCTAGCAACGGCCCTAACAACGGCCCTAGCAACGGCCCTAACAACGGCCCTAGCAACGGCCCTAGCAACGGCCCTAGCAACGGCCCTAGCAACGGCCCTAGAAACGGCCCTAACAACGGCCCTAACAACGGCCCTAGAAACAGCCCTATCAACGGCCCTAGCATCGGCCCTAGCAACGGCCCTAACAAGGGCCGTAACAACGGCCCTAACAACAGCCCTAGCAACGGCCCTAACAAGGGCCCTAGCAACGGCCCTAACAACGGCCCTAGCAACGGCCCTAACAATGGCCCTAACTACGGCCCAAGGAACGGCCCTAACAACGGCCCTAGCAACGGCCCTAGAAACGGCCCTAGCAACGGCCCTAACAAAGGCCCTAGCAACGGCCTTAACAAAGGCCCTAACAACGGCCCTAACAACGGCCCTAGCAACGGCCCTAGAAACGACCCTAGCAACGGCCCTAGCAACGGCCCTAACAAAGGCCCTAGAAACCGCCCTAGCAACGGCCCTAGCAACGGCCCTAGCAACGGCCCTAACAACGGCCCTAGCAACGGCCCTAACAACGGCCCTAGCAACGGCCCTAGCAATGGCCCTAGCAACGGCCCTAGCAACGGCCCTAACAACGGCCCTAACAACGGCCCTAGCAACGGCCCTAAAAACTTAAAAACACTATACAACCTTAAACCCTAAACCTTAAAATATCCTAAATCATAAATCCTGAACAACCCTAAACACTAAATCATAAACAACCCTAAAAAAACATAATCAACTCTAAACGCTAAAACATAATCAACCCTAAACATTAAACAATCTTAAACGCTAAACCCTATACCCTAAACCTAAACCACCCTAAAACTTAAACAATCCTAAACCCTAAACCTTAAACCATAAACCCTAAATGTTAAACCATAAATCTAAGAATAACCATAACCCTAACCCTAACCCTAACCCTAACCCTAACCCTAACCCTAACCCTAACCTTACCCTAACCCTAACCCTAACCCTAACCCTAACCATAACCATAACCCTAACCTTAACCCTAACCCTAACCCTAACACTAACCGTAACCATAACACTAAACTCTAAACCCTAAACCTAATCCACCCTAAACCTTAAACAATCCTAAACCATAAACCTTAAACCCTAAACCCTAAATCTAACGATAAACCTAAACCTGACCCTAAATCTAACCCTAACCCTAACCCTAACCCTAACCCTAACCCTAACCCTAACACTAACCCCTAACCTTTACCCTAACCCTAACCCTAACCCTAACACTAACCATTACCCTAACCCTAACCCTAACCCTAAACCTAACCCTAACCCTAACCCTAACCCTAACCCTAACACTAACCATAACCATAACACTAAACTCTAAACCCTAAACCTAATCCACCCTAAACTTTAAACAATCCTAAACCATAAACCTTAAACCCTAAACCCTAAATCTAACAATAAACCTAAACCTGACCCTAAATCTAACCCTAACCCTAACCCTAAACCTAACCCTGACCATAACCCTAACCCTAATCCTAACACTAACCATAACCCTAACCCTAACCCTAACCTTAACCCTAACCCTAACCCTAACCCTAACCCTAACCCTAACCCTAACCCTAACCCTAAACCTAACCCTAACCCCTTAACCTTAATTCCTAAATCCTAAACCCTGAACAACCATAAATCCTAAACCCTGAAGAACCCTAAATCATAAACCCTGAATAACCCTAAACACTAACCTCTAAACAACCCTAAACAACCCTAATCACTAAACCATAAACAACCCTAAACACTAAACCCTAAACAACCCTACACCCTAAACCTTAAACACTAAACCCTAAATAACCCTAAAACCTAAACCATTAACACTATACCCTAAACAACACTAAACATTAACCCAAAACAACCCTAAAACCTAAACCTTAAACACTAAAACTTAAACAACCCTAAACCCTAAACACTAAAGCCTAAACAACCGTAAACTTTTAATCCTAAACACTATACCCTAAATAACCCAAAACCTTAAACAATCCTAAAGTCTAAACCCTAAACCCTTAACCTAAACCACCCTAAATCTTAAACAATCCTAAACCCTAAACCTTAAACCCTAAACACTAAACCCTAAACCCTAAACCTAACAATAACCATAACCCTAACCCTAAACCCTAACCCTTACCCTAACCCTAACCCTAACCCTAATCCTAACCCTAACCCTAACCCTAAGCATTACCCTAATCCTAACCCTAACCCTAACCCTAACCCTAACCTAACCCTAACCCTAACCATAACCCTAACACTAACCCCTAACCCTTACCCTAACCCTAACCCTAACCCTAAGCATTACCCTAACCCTAACCCTAACCCTAACCCTAACCCTAACCCTAACACTAACCGTAACCATAACACTAAACTCTAAACCATAAACCTAATCCACCCTAAACCTTAAAAAATCCTAAACCATAAACCTTAAACCCTAAACCCTAAATCTAACAATAAACCTAAACCTGACCCTAAATCTAACCCTAACCCTAACCCTAATCCTAAACCTAACCCTGACCCTAACCCTAACCCTAACCCTAATCCTAACACTAATCATAACCCAAACACTAACCCTAACCCTAACCCAAAACCTAACCCTAAAACTCACACTATCCCTAATCCTAACACTAAACCCTAAACTTTAAATCTAACCCTAACCCTAACCCTACCCTTAACCCTAACCCTATCCCTAAACTAACCCTGACCCTAATCCTAACACTAACCCTATTTCTAATTCTAACCCTAACACTAATCCTAAACTAAAACCTAACCCCGTAATAATAACCCTAACACTAAACCTAACCCTAACCCTAACCCTAAACCTAACCCTAACACTAACCCCTCACCCCTAACACTAACCCTAACCCTAACCCCTAACCCTAACCCTAAATTTAACCTTAACCCTAACCCTAACCCTAACCCAATCCCTAACCCTAACTATTACCCTAACACTAACACTACCCTTAACCCTAACCCTAACCTTAACCCTCACCCTAACCCTCACCTTAACCCTAAACCTAACCCTAACACTAACCCTAACACCCTAAATCCTAAACCTTAAACCCCGAAAAACCCGAAACACTAATTCCAAAAGCACCCAAAACCCTAAATTATAAACACTAAACGCTAAAAAACCCTAAACCCTAAACCCTAAACACTAAACCCTAAACAAGCCTAAACCCTAAAACCATTAACACTATACCCTAAACAACCCTAAACCCTTAACCCTAAACATTATACCCTAAACCCTAAAACACTATACAACTTTAAACCCTAAACCTTAAAATATCCTAAATCATAAATCCTGAACTACCCTAAACACTAAATTATAAACAACCCTAAAAAACCCTAAACAACTCTAAACGCTAAAACCTAAACAACCCTAACCATTAAACAATCTTAAACGCTAAATTCTATACCCTAAACCTAAACCACCCTAAAATTTAAACAATCCTAAACCCTAAACCTTAAACCGTAAACCCTAAATTTTAAACCATAAATCTAAGAATAACCATAACCCTAACCCTAAACCTAAACCTAAACCTAACCCTAACCCCAAACCTAACCTTAACCCCATAACCCTAACCCTAACCTTAAGCCTAACATAACCCCATAACCCTAACTCTAACCCTAACTCTAACCCTAACTCTAACCCTAATGCTAACCCTAACCCTAACCCTAACCTTAACCCTAACCCATTAACCTTAATCCCTAAATCCTAAAACCTGAACAACCATAAATCCTAAACCCTGAACAACCCTAAATCATAAACCCTGAATAACCCTAAACACTAACCTCTAAACAACCCTAAACAACCCTAATCACTAAACCATAAACAACCCTAAACACTAAACCCTAAACAACCCTATACCCTAAACCTTAAACACTAAACCCTAAATAACCCTAAACCCTAAACCATTAACACTATACCCTAAACAACACTAAACACTTAACCCAAAACAACCCTAAAACCTAAACCTTAAACACTAAACCTTAAACAACCCTAAACCCTAAACACTAAACCCTAAACAACCCTAAACTTTTAACCCTAAACTCTATACCCTAAACAACCCTAAACCTTAAACAATCCTAAACTCTAAACCCTAAACCCTTAACGTAAACCACCCTAAATCTTAAACAATTCTAAACCCTAAACCTTAAACCCTAAACACTAAACCCTAAACCCTAAACCTAACAATAACCATAACCCTAACACTCACCCCTAACCCTTACCCTAACCCTAACTCTAATTCTAATCCTAACCCTAACCATAACCCTAACCCTAACCCTAACCCTAACCCTAAACCTAATCCTAACCCTAACCTTAACCCTAATCCTAACCCTAACCCTAACCCTAACCCTAACCGTAACCATAACACTAAACTCTAAACCGTAAACCTAATCCACCCTAAACCTTAAACAATCCTAAACCATAAAACTTAGACCCTAAATCCTAAATCTAACAATAAACCTAAACCTAACCCTAAATCTAACCCTAACCCTAACCCTAACCCTAAACCCTCCCTGACTTTAACCCTAACCCTAACCCTAACCCTAACCCTAAACCTAACCCTGACCCTAATCCTAACACTAACCCTATTTCTAACTCTAACCCTAACACTAATCCTAAACTTAAACCTAACCCCCTAATAATAACTCTAACCCCAACACTAACCCTAACCCTAACCCTAACCTAAACCTAACCCTAACCCTAACCCTAACCCAAACCCTAACACTAAACCCCTAACTTTTACCATAACCCTAACCCTAACCCTAACCCTAACCCTTACCATAACCCTAACCCTAACCCTAACCCCATCCCTAACCCTAACCCTAACCGTAACCATAACACTAAACTCTAAACCCTAAACCTAATCCACCCTAAACCTTAAACAATCCTAAACCATAAACCTTAAACCCTAAACCCTAAATCTAACAATAAACCTAAACCTAAACCTAAATCTAAACCTAAGCCTATCCCTAACCCTAAACCTAACCCTGACCCTAACCCTAACCCTAATCCTAACACTAACCATAACCCTAACCATAACATTAAGCCTAACCTTAACCCTAACCCTAACCCTAACCCTAACCCTAACCCTAACTCTAACCCTAACCCTAACCCTAACCGTAACCATAATACTAAACTCTAAACCCTAAACCTAATCTACCCTAAACCTTAAACAATCCTAAACCTTAAACCTTAAACCCTAAACCCTAAATCTAACAATAAACCTAAACCTAACCCTAAATCTAACCCTAACCCTAAACCTAAAGCTAAACCTAAACCTGACCCTAACCCTAACCCTAATAATAACACTAATCATAACCCAAACACTATCCCTAACCCTAACCCTAAACCTAACCCTAAACCTCACACTTTCCCTAATCTTAACACTAAACCCTAACCTTTAAATCTAACCCTAACCCTAACCCTACCCTTAACCCTAACCCTAACCATATCCCTAAACCTAACCTTGACCCTAATCCTAACACTAACCCTATTTCTAATTCTAACCCTAACACTAATCCTAAACTAAAACCTAACCCCCTAATAATAACCCTAACACTAAACCTAACCCTAACCCTAACCCTAACCCTAACACTAACCCCTAACCCCTAACACTAACCCTAACCCTAACCCCTAACCCTAACCCTAACCCTAACCCTAACCCTAACCTTAACCCTAACCCTAAACCTAACCCTAACCCTATCCCTAACCCTAACCCTTACCCTAACACTAACACTAACCTTAACCCTAACCCTAACCTTAACCCTCACCCTAACCCTCACCTTAACCCTAAACCTAACCCTAACACTAACCCTAACACCCTAAATCCTAAACCCTTAAACCCGAAAAACCTTAAACACTAATTCCAAAAGCACCCTTAACTTTAAACTATAAACACTAAACGCTAAAAAACCCTAAATCCTAAACCCTAAACACTAAACACTAAACAAGCCTAAACCCTAAAATCATTAACACTATACCCTAAACAACCCTAAACCCTTAACCCTAAACATTATACACTAAACCCTAAAACACTATACAACCTTAAACCCTAAACCTTAAAATATCCTAAATCATAAATCCTGAACAACCCTAAACACTAAATCATAAACAACCCTAAAAAACCCTAAACAACTCTAAACGCAAAAACCTAAACAACCCTAAATATTAAACAATCTTAAACGCTAAACCCTATACCCTAAACCTAAACCACCCTAAAACTTAAACAATCCTAAACCCTAAACCTTAAACCATAAACCCTAAAATTTAAACCTTAAATCTGAGAATAACCATAACCCTAACCCTAAACCTAAACCTAAACCTAACCCTAACCCCAACCCTAACCTTAACCCCTTAACCCTAACCCTAACCTTAAGCCTAACATAACCACATAATCCTAACTCTAACCCTAACTCTAACCCTAATGCTA
The DNA here is from genome assembly GCF_963924665.1 of Micromys minutus. NCBI lineage: Eukaryota > Metazoa > Chordata > Mammalia > Rodentia > Muridae > Micromys > Micromys minutus. The sequence goes on along the minus strand of NC_137966.1, from coordinate 29,805,535 downwards.
ACCCTAACCCTAACCCTAACCATAACCCTAAACCCTTAACCTTAATCCCTAAATCCTAAACCCTGAACAACCATAAATCCTAAACCCTGAACAACCCTAAATAATAAACCCTGAATAACCCTAAACACTAACCTCTAAACAACCCTAAACAACCCTAATCACTAAACCATAAACAACCCTAAACACTAAATCCTAAACAACCCTATACCCTAAACCTTAAACACTAAACCCTAAATAACCCTAAACCCTGAACCATTAACACTATACCCTAAACAACACTAAACACTAAACCCAAAACAACCCTAAAACCTAAACCTTAAACACTAAACATTAAACAACCCTAAACCCTAAACACTAAACCCTAAACAACCCTAAACTTTTAACCCTAAACACTATACCCTAAACAACCCTAAACCTTAAACAATCCTAAACTCTAAACCCTAAACCCTTAACGTAAACCACCCTAAATCTTAAACAATCCTAAACCCTAAACCTTAAACCCTAAACACTAAACCCTAAACCCTAAACCTAACAATAACCATAACCCTAAACCTAACCCCTAAAACTTACCCTCACCCTAACCCTAACCCTAATCCTAACCCTAACCCTAACCCTAACCCTAACCCTAACAATAACCCTAACCCTAAACCTAAACCTAATCCTAACCCTAACCTTAACCCTAATCCTAACCCTAACCATAACCCTAACCCTAACCGTAACCATAACACTAAACTCTAAACCCTAAACCTAATCCACCCTAAAACTTAAACAATCCTAAACCATAAACCTTAGACCCTAAATCCTAAATCTAACAATAAACCTAAACCTAAACCTAAATCTTACCCTAACCCTAACCCTAACCCTAAACCCTCCCTTATCCTAACCCTCACCCTAACCCTAACCCTAACCCTAAACCTAACCCTGACCCTAATCCTAACACTAACCCTATTTCTAATTCTAACCCTAAAAATAATCCTAAACTTAAACCTAACCCCCTAATAATAACCCTAACCCTAACACTAACCCTAACCCCTAACCCTAACCCTAACCCTAACCCTAACCCTAACCCTAACCTAACCCTAACCCTAACCATAACCCTAACCATTACCCTAACCCTAACCCTAACCCTAACACTAACCGTAACCATAACACTAAACTCTAAACCCTAAACCTAATCCACCGTAAACCTTAAACAATCCTAAACCATAAACCTTAAACCCTAAACCCTAAATCTAACAATAAACCTAAACCTGACCCTAAATCTAACCCTAACCCTAACCGTAACCCTCACCCTAACCCTAAACCTAACCCTGACCCTAACCCTAACCCTAATCCTAACACTAACCATAACCCTAACCCTAACCCTAACCCTAACCTTAACCCTAACCCTAACCCTAACCCTAACCCTAACCCTAACCCTAACACTAACCCTAACGCTAACCCCTTAACCTTAATCCCTAAATCCTAAACCCTGAACAACCATAAATCCTAAACCCTGAACAACCCTAAATCATAAACCCTGAATAAACTAAACACTAACCTCTTAACAACCCTAAACAACCCTAATCACTAAACCATAAACAACCCTAAACATTAAACCCTAAAGAACCCTATACCCTAAACCTTAAACACTAAACCCTAAATAACCCTAAACACTAAACCATTAACACTATACCCTAAACAACACTAAACACTAAACCCAAAACAACCCTAAAACCTAAACCTTACACACTAAACCTTAAAAAACCCTAAACCCTAAACACTAAACCCTAAACAACCCTAAACTTTTAACCCTAAACACTATACCCTAAACAACCCTAAACCTTAAACAATCCTAAACTCTAAACCCTAAACCCTTAACCTAAACCACCCTAAATCTTAAACAATCCTAAACCCTAAACCTTAAACCCTAAACACTAAACCCTAAACCCTAAACCTAACAATAACCATAACCCTAAACCTAACCCCTAACCCTTACTCTAACCCTAACCCTAACCCTAATCCTAACCCTAAACCTAACCCTAACCCTAACCATAACCCTAACCCTAACCCTAACCCTAAACCTAATCCTAACCCTAACCTTAACCCTAATCCTAAACCTAACCCTAACCCTAACCCTAACCGTAACCATAACACTAAACTTTAAACCCTAAACCTAATCCATCCTAAACCTTAAACAATCCTAAACCATAAACCTTAGACCCGAAATCCTAAATCTAACAATAAACCTAAACCTAACCCTAAATCTAACCCTAACCCTAACCCTAACCCTAAAGCCTCCCTGACCCTAACCCTAACCCTAACCCTAACCCTAAACCTAACCCTGACCCTAATCCTAACACTAACCCTATTTCTAATTCTAACCCTAACACTAATCCTAAACTTAAACCTAACCCCCTAATAATAACCCTAACCCTAACACTAACCCTAACCCCTAACCCTAACCCTAACCCTAACCCTAACCTAACGCTAACCCTAACCCTTACCCTAACCCTAACACTAACCCCTAACACTTACCCTAACCCTAACCCTAACCCTGACCATTACCCTAACCCTAACCCTAACCCTAACCCAAACCCTAACACTAACTGTAACCATAACACTAAACTCTAAACCCTAAACCTAATCCACCCTAAACATTAAACAATCCTAAACCATGAACCTTAAACCCTAAACCTTAAATCTAACAATAAACCTAAACCTGACCCTAAATCTAACCCTAACCCTAACCCTAACCCTAAACCTAACCCTGACCCTAAACCTAACCCTAATCCTAACACTAACCATAACCCTAACCCTAGGCCTAACACTAACCTTAACCCTAACCCTAACCCTAAACCTAACCCTAACCCTAACCCTAACCCTAACCCTAACCCTAACCGTAACCATAATACTAAACTCTAAACCCTAAACCTAATCCACCCTAAACCTTAAACAATCCTAAACCATAAACCTTAAATCCTAAACCCTAAATCTAACAATAAACATAAACCTATCACTTAATCTAACCCTAACCCTAACCCTAACCCTAAACCTAACCCTGACCCTAACCCTAACCCTAATCCTAACACTAACCATAACCCTAGCCCTAACCCTAACCCTAACCCCTAACCCCTAACACTAACCCTGACCCTAACCCCTAACCCTAACCCTAACCCTAACCTAACCCTAACACTAACCCTAACCCTAACCCTAACCCTAACCCTAACCCTATCCCTAACCCTAACCCTTACCCTAACACTAACACTAAACTTAACCCTAACCCTAACCTTAACCCTCACCCTAACCCTCACCCTAACCCTCACCCTAACCCTAAACCTAACCCTAACACTAACCCTAACACCCTAAATCCTAAACCCTAAACCCAGAAAAACTCTAAGCACTAATTCCAAAAGCACCCTAAACCCTAAACTCTAAACACTAAACGCTAAAAAACCCTAAACCCTAAACCCTAAACACTAAACCCTAAACAAGCCTAAACCCTAAAACCATTAACACTATACCCTAAACAACCCTAAACCCTTAACCCTAAACATTATAGCCTAAACCCTAAAACACTATACAACCTTAAACCCTAAACCTTAAAATATCCTAAATCATAAATTCTGAACAACCCTAAACACTAAATCATAAACAACCCTAAAAAAACATAATCAACTCTAAACGCTAAAACATAATCAACCCTAAACATTAAACAATCTTAAACGCTAAACCCTATACCCTAAACCTAAACCACCCTAAAATTTAAACAATCCTAAACCCTAAACCTTAAACCATAAACCCTAAATTTTAAACCATAAATCTAAGAATAACCATAACCCTAACCCTAACCCTAAACCTAAACCTAACCCTAACCCCAACCCTAACCTTAACCCCATAACCCTAACCCTAACCTTAAGCCTAACATAACCCCATAACCCTAACTCTAACCCTAACTCTAACCCTAATGCTAACCCTAACCCTAACCCTAACCCTAACCCCTTAACCTTAATCTCTAAATCCTAAACCCTGAACAACCATAAATCCTAAACCCTGAACAACCCTAAATCATAAACCCTGAATAACCCTAAACACTAACCTCTAAACAACCCTAAACAACCCTAATCACTAAACCATAAACAACCCTAAACACTAAACCCTAAACAACCCTATACCTTAAACCTTAAACACTAAACCCTAAATAACCCTAAACCCTAAACCATTAACACTATACCCTAAACAACACTAAACACTAAACCCAAAACAACCCTAAAACCTAAACCTTAAACACTAAACCTTAAACAACCCTAAACCCTAATCACTAAACCGTAAACAACCCTAAACTTTTAACCCTAAACACTATACCTTAAACAAACCTAAACCTTAAACAATCCTAAACTCTAAACCCTAAACCCTTAACCTAAACCACCCTAAATCATAAACAATCCTAAACCCTAAACCTTAAACCGTAAACACTAAACTCTAAACCCTAAACCTAACAATAACCATAACCCTAACCCTAACCCCTAACCCTTACCCTAAACCTAACCCTAACCCTAATCCTAAACCTAACCCTAACTCTAACCCTAACCCTAACCCTAAACCTAAACCTAACCCTAACCTTAACCCTAATCCTAACTCTAACCCTAACCCTAACCGTAACCCTAACCCTAAACCTAATCCTAACCCTAACCCTAACCCTAACCCTAACCCTAACCCTAACGCTAACCCTATCCCTAACCCTAAACCTAATCCTAACCCTAATCTTAACCCTAATCCTAACCCTAACCCTAACCCTAACCGTAACCATAACACTAAACTCTAAACCCTAAACCTAATCCACCCTAAACCTTAAACAATCCTAAACCATAAACCTTAGACCCTAAATCCTAAATCTAACAATAAACCTAAACCTAACCCTAAATCTAACCCTAACCCTAACCCTAACCCTAAACCCTGCCTGACCCTAACCCTAACCCTAACCCTAAACCTAACCCTGACCCTAATCCTAACACTAACCCTATTTCTAATTCTAACCCTAACACTAATCATAAACTTAAACCTAACCCCCTAATTATAACCCTAACCCTTTCACTAACCCTAACCCTTAAACCTAACCCTAACCCTAACCCTAACCCTAACCTAACCCTAACCCTAACCCTAACCCTAACCCTAACCCTAACCTAACCCTAACCCTAACCCTAACCCTAACACAAACCCTAACACTAACCCCCTAACTTTTACCCTAACCCTAACCCTAACCCTAAACCTAACCCTTACCATAACCCTAACCCTAAACCTAACTCCATCCCTAACTCTAACCCTAACCGTAACCATAACACTAAACTCTAAACCCTAAACCTAATCCACCCTAAACTTTAAACAATCCTAAACCATAAACCTTAAACCCTAAATCCTAAATCTAACAATAAACCTAAACCTAACCCTAAATCTAACCCAAACCCTATCCCTAACCCTAAACCTAACCCTGACCCTAACCCTAACCCTAATCCTAACACTAACCATAACCCTAACCCTAACACTAACCCTAACCTTAACCCTAACCCTAACCCTAACCCTAACTCTAACCCTAACCCTAACCATAACCGTAACCATAGTACTAAACTCTAAACCCTAAACCTAATCCACCCTTAAACTTAAACAATCCTAAACCATAAACCTTAAACCCTAAACCCTAAATCTAACAATAAACCTAAACCTAACCCTAAATCTAACCCTAACCCTAACCCTAACCCTAACCCTAAACATAAACCTTACCCTAACCCTAATCCTAATCCTAACACTAATCATAACCCAAACACTAACCCTAAACCTAACCCTAAACCTAACCCTAAACCTCACACTATCCCTAATCCTAACACTAAACCCTAAACTTTAATTCTAACCCTAACTTTAACCCTACCCTTAACCCTAACCCTAACCATATTTCTAAACCTAACCCTGACCCTAATCCTAACACTAACCCTATTTCTAATTCTAACCCTAACACTCATCCTAAACTAAAACCTAACACCCTAATAATAACCCTAACACTAAACCTAACCCTAACCCTAACCCTAACCCTAACCCTAACACTAACCCTAACCCCTAACACTAACCCTAACCCAAACCCCTAACCCTAACCCTAACCCTAACCCTAACCTTAACCCTAACCCTAACCCTAACCATAAACCTATCCCTAACCCTAACCCTTATTCTAACACTAACACTAACATTAACACTAACCCTAACCTTAACCCTCACCCTAACCCTCACCTTAACCCTAAACCTAACCCTAACACTAACCCTTACTCCCTAAATCCTAAACCCCAAACCCCGAAAAATCCTAAACACTAATTCCAAAAGCACCCTAAACCCTAAACTATAAACACTAAACGATAAAAAACCCTAAACCCTAAACCCTAAACACTAAACCCTAAACAAGCCTAAACCCTAAAACCATTAACACTATACCCTAAACAACCCTAAACCCTTAACACTCAACATTATACCCTAAAACCTAAAACACTATACAACCTTAAACCCTAAACCTTAAAATATCCTAAATCATAAATCCTGAACAACCCTAAACACTAAATCATAAACAACCCTAAAAAACCCTAAACAACTCTAAACGCTAAACCTAAACAACCCTAAACATTAAACAATCTTAAACGCTAAACCCTATACCCTAAACCTAAACCACCCTAAAACTTAAACAATCCTAAACCCTAAACCTTAAACCATAAACCCTAAATTTTAAACCATAAATCTAAGAATAACCATAACCCTAACCCTAACCCTAAACCTAAACCTAACCCTAACCCCAACCCTAACCTTAACCTCATAACCCTAACCCTAACCTTAAGCCTAACATAACCCCATAACCTTAACTCTAACCCTAACTCTAATCCTAATGCTAAGCCTAACCCTAACCCTAACCCTAACCCTAACCTTAACCCCTTAACCTTAATCCCTAAATCCTAAACCCTGAACAACCATAAATCCTAAACCCTGAACAACCCTAAATCATAAACCCTGAATAACCCTAAACACTAACCTCTAAACAACCCTAAACAACCCTAATCACTAAACCATAAACAACCCTAAACACTAAACCCTAAACAACCCTATACCTTAAACCTTAAACACTAAACCCTAAATAACCCTAAACCCTAAACCATTAACACTATACCCTAAACAACACTAAACACTAAACCCAAAACAACTCTAAAACCTAAACCTTAAACACTAAACCTTAAACAACCCTAAACCCTAAACACTAAACCCTAAACAACCCTAAACTTTTAACCCTAAACACTATACCCTAAACAACCCTAAACCTTAAACAATCCTAAACTCTAAACCCTAAACTCGTAACCTAAACCACCCTAAATCTTAAACAATCCTAAACCCTAAACCTTAAACCCTAAACACTAAACCCTAAACCCTAAACCTAACAATAACCATAACCCTAACCCTAACCCCTAACCCTTACCCTAACCCTAACCCTAACCCTAACCCTAACCCTAACCCTAACCCTAACCCTAACCCTAACCCTAACCCTAACCCTAACCCTAACCCTAACCCTAAACCTAAACCTAATCCTAACCCTAAACTTAACCCTAATCCTAACCCTAACCCTAACACTAACCCTAACCGTAACCATAACACTAAACTCTAAACCCTAAACCTAATCCACCCTAAACCTTAAACAATACTAAACCATAAACCTTAGACCCTAAATCCTAAATCTAACAATAAACCTAAACCTAACCCTAAATCTAACCCTAACCCTAATCCTAAACCTAAACCCTCCCTGACCCTAACCCTAACCCTAACCCTAACCCTAACCCTGAACCTAATCCTGACCCTAATCCTAACACTAACCCTATTTCTAATTCTAACCCTAACACTAATCCTAAACTTAAACCTAACCCCCTAATAATAACCCTAACCCTAACACTAACACTAACCCCTAACCCTAACCCTAACCCTAAGCCTAACCCTAACCTAACCCTAACCCTAACCCTAACCCTAACCCTAACCCTAACCCTAACAATAACCCCCTAACTTTTACCCTAACCCTAACCCTAACATTAACCCTAACCTTAACCTTAACCCTAACCCTAACCCTAACCCTAACCCTAACCATAACTCTAACCCTAACCCTAACCCTAACCGTAACCATAATACTAAAGTCTAAACCCTAAACCTAATCTACGCTAAACCTTAAACAATCCTAAACCTTAAACCTTAAACCCTAAACCCTAAATCTAACAATAAACCTAAACCTAACCCTAAATCTAACCCTAACCCTAACCCTAACCCTAAACCTAAACCTGACCCTAACCCTAACCCTAATAATAACACTAATCATAACCCAAACACTAAACCTAACCCTAACTCTAAACCTAACCCTAAACCTCACACTATCCCTAATCCTAACACTAAACCCTAAACTTTAAATCTAACCCTAACCCTAACTCTACCCTTAACCCTAACCCTAACCATATCCCTAAACCTAACCCTGACCCTAATCCTAACACTAACCCTATTTCTAATTCTAACCCTAACACTAATCCTAAACTAAAACCTAACCCCCTAATAATAACCCTAACACTAAACCTAACCCTAACCCTAACCCTAAACCTAACCCTAACACTAACCCCTAACCCTAACCCTAACCCTAACCCTAACCTTAACCCTAACCCTAACCCTAACCCTAACCCTATCCCTAACCCTAACCCTTACCCTAACACTAACACTAACCTTAACCCTAACCCTAAGTTAACCCTCACCCTAACCCTCACCTTAACCTTAAACCTAACCCTAACACTAACCCTAACACCCTAAATCCTAAACCCTAAACCCCGAAAAACCCTAAACACTAATTCCAAAAGCACCCTAAACTCTAAACTCTAAACACTAAACGCTAAAAAACCCTAAACCCTAAACCCTAAACACTAAACACTAAACAAGCCTAAACCCTAAAATCATTAACACTATACCCTAATCAACCCTAAACCCTTAACCCTAAACATTATACACTAAACCCTAAAACACTATACAACCTTAAACCCTAAACCTTAAAATATCCTAAATCATAAATCCTGAACAACCCTAAACACTAAATCATAAACAACCCTAAAAAACCCTAAACAACTCTAAACGCTAAAACCTAAACAACCCTAAATATTAAACAATCTTAAACGCTAAACCCTATACCCTAAACCTAAACCACCCTAAAACTTAAACAATCCTAAACCCTAAACCTTAAACCATAAACCCTAATTTTTAAACCATAAATCTAAGAATAACCATAACCCTAACCCTAACCCTAAACCTAAACCTAACCCTAACCCCAACCCTAACCTTAACCCCATAACCCTAACCCTAACCTTAAGCCTAATATAACCCCATAACCCTAACTCTAACCCTAACTCTAACCCTAAACCTAATCCTAACCCTAACCTTAACCCTAATCCTAACCCTAACCCTAACACTAACCCTAACCGTAACAATAACACTAAACTCTAAACCCTAAACCTAATCCACCCTAAACCTTAAACAATCCTAAACCATAAACCTTAGACCCTAAATCCTAAATCTAACAATAAACCTAAACCTAACCCTAAATCTAACCCTAACCCTAACCCTAACCCTAAACCCTCCCTGACCCTAACCCTAAACCTAACCCTAACCCTAACCCTAACCCTAAACCTAACCCTGACCCTAATCCTTACACTAACCCTATTTCTAATTCTAAACCTAACACTAATCCTAAACTTAAACCTATCCCCCTAATAATAACCCTAACCCTAACACTAACCCTAACCCAAAACCCTAACCCTAACCCTAACTCTAACCCTAACCCTAACCATTACCCTAACCCTAACCCTAACCCTAACCCTAACCCTAACCCTAACACTAACCATAACCATAACACTAAACTCTAAACCGTAAACCTAATCCACCCTAAACCTTAAACAATCCTAAACCATAAACCTTAAACCCTAAACCCTAAATCTAACAATAAACCTAAACCTGACCTTAAATCTAACCCTAACCCTAACCCTAACCCTAAACCTTACCCTGACCCTAACCCTAACCCTAATCCTAACACTAACCATAACCCTAACCCTAACCCTAACCCTAACCTTAACCCTAACCCTAACCCTAACCCTAACCCTAACCCTAACCCTAACCCTAAACCTAACCCTAACCCCTTAACCTTAATCCCTAAATCCTAAACCTTGAACAACCATAAATCCTAAACCCTGAACAACCCTAAATCATAAATCCTGAATAACCCTAAACACTAACCTCTAAACAACCCTAAACAACCCTAATCACTAAACCATAAACAACCCTAAACACTAAACCCTAAACAACCCTATACCCTAAACTTTAAACACTAAACCCTAAATAACCCTAAACCCTAAACCATTAACACTATACCCTAAACAACACTAAACATTAACACAAAACAACCCTAAAACCTAAACCTTAAACACTAAAACTTAAACAACCCTAAACCCTAAACACTAAAGCCTAAACAACCCTAAACTTTTAACCCTAAATACTACCCTAAACAACCCTAAACCTTAAACAATCTTAAAGTCTAAACCCTAAACCCTTAACCTAAACCACCCTAAATCTTAAACAATCCTAAACCCTAAACCTTAAACCCTAAACACTAAACCCTAAACCCTAAACCTAAAAATAACCATAACCCTAACCCTAACACCTAACCCTTACCCTAACCCTAACCCTAACCCTAACCCTAACCCTAACCCTAACTCTAAACCTAATCCTAACCCTAACCTTAACCCTATTCCTAACCCTAACCCTAACCCTAACCGTAACCATAACACTAAACTCTAAACCCTAAACCTAATCAACCCTAAACCTTAAACAATCCTAAACCATAAACCTTAGACCCTAAATCCTAAATCTAACAATAAACATAAACCTAACCCTAAATCTAACCCTAACCCTAACCCTAACCCTAAACCCTCCCTGACCCAAACCCTAACCCTAACCCTAAACCTAACCCTAATCCTAAACCTAACCCTGACCCTAATCCTAACACTAACCCTATTTCTAATTCTAACCCTAACACTAATCCTAAACGTAAACCTAACCCCCTAATAATAACCCTAACCCTAACACTAACCCTAACCCCTAACCTTAACCCTAACCCTAACCCTAACCCTAACCCTAACCCTAACACTAACCCCTAACCCTTACCCTAACCCTAACCCTAACCCTAACTCTAACCATTACCCTAACCCTAACCCTAACCTAACCCTAACCCTAACCCTAACACTAAACGTAACCATAACACTAAACTCTAAACCCTAAACCTAATCCACCCTAAACCTTAAACAATCCGAAACCATAAACCTTAAACCCTAAACCCTAAATCTAACAATAAACCTAAACCTGACCTTAAATCTAACCCTAACCCTAACCCTAACCCTAAACCTTACCCTGACCCTAACCCTAACCCTAATCCTAACACTAACCATAACCCTAACCCTAACCCTAACCTTAACCCTAACCCTAACCCTAACCCTAACCCTAACCCTAAACCTAACCCTAACCCCTTAACCTTAATCCCTAAATCCTAAACCGTGAACAACCATAAATCCTAAACCCTGAACAACCCTAAATCATAAATCCTGAATAACTCTAAACACTAACCTCTAAACAACCCTAAACAACCCTAAACAACCCTAATCACTAAACCATAAACAACCCTAAACACTAAACCCTAAAGAACCCTATACCCTAAACCTTAAACACTAAACCCTAAATAACCCTAAACCCTAAACCATTAACACTATACCCTAAACAACACTAAACACTAAACCCAAAACAACCCTAAAACCTAAACCTTAAACACTAAAACTTAAACAACCCTAAACCCTAAACACTAAAGCCTAAACAACCCTAAACTTTTAACCCTAAATACTACCCTAAACAACCCTAAACCTTAAACAATCTTAAAGTCTAAACCCTAAACCCTTAACCTAAACCACCCTAAATCTTAAACAATCCTAAACCCTAAACCTTAAACCCTAAACACTAAACCCTAAACCCTAAACCTAACAATAACCATAACCCTAACCCTAACCCCTAACCCTTACCCTAATCCTAACCCTAACCCTAATCCTAACCCTAACCCTAACCCTAACCCTAACCCTAACTCTAAACCTAATCCTAACCCTAACCTTAACCCTAATCCTAACCCTAACCCTAACCCTAACCGTAACGATAACACTAAACTCTAAACCCTAAACCTAATCCACCCTAAACCTTAAACAATCCTAAACCATAAACCTTAGACCCTAAATCCTAAATCTAACAATAAACATAAACCTAACTCTAAATCTAACCCTAACCCTAACCCTAACCCTAAACCCTCCCTGACCCTAACCCTAACCCTAACCCTAACCCTAACCCTAACCCTAAACCTAATGCTGACCCTAATCCTAACACTAACCCTATTTCTAATTCTAACCCTAACACTAATCCTAAACGTAAACCTAACCCCCTAATAATAACCCTAACACTAACACTAACCCTAAACCCTAACCTTAACCCTAACCCTAACCCTAACCCTAACCCTAACACTAACCCCTAACCCTTACGCTAACCCAAACCTAACTCTAACCCTAACCATTACCCTAACCCTAACCCTAACCCTAACCCTAACCTAACCCTAACCCTAACCCTAACACTAAACGTAACCATAACACTAAACTCTAAACCCTAAACCTAATCCACCCTAAACCTTAAACAATCCTAAACCATAAACCTTAAACCCTAAACCGTAAATCTAACAATAAACCTAAACCTGACCCTAAATCTAACCCTAACCCTAACCCTAACCCTAAACCTAACCCTGACCCTAACCCTAACCCTAATCCTAACACTAACCATAACCCTAACCCTAACCCTAACCCTAACCTTAACCCTAACCCTAACCCTAACCCTAACCCTAACCCTAACCCTAACTCCTTAACCTTAATCCCTAAATCCTATTCCCTGAACAACCATAAATTTTAAACCCTGAATAACCCTAAACACTAACCTCTAAACAACCCTACACAACCCTAATCACTAAACCATAAACAACCCTAAACACTAAACCCTAAAGAACCCTATACCCTAAACCTTAAACACTAAACCCTAAATAACCCTAAACCCTAAACCATTAACACTATACCCTAAACAACACTAAACACTAAACCCAAAACAACCCTAAAACCTAAACCTTAAACACTGAAACTTAAACAACCCTAAACCCTAAACACTAAAGCCTAAACAACCCTAAACTTTTAACCCTAAATACTACCCTAAACAACCCTAAACCTTAAACAATCTTAAAGTCTAAACCCTAAACCCTTAACCTAAACCACCCTAAATCTTAAACAATCCTAAACCCTAAACCTTAAACCCTAAACACTAAACCCTAAACCCTAAACCTAACAATAACCATAACCCTAACCCTAACCCCTAACCCTTACCCTAATCCTAACCCTAACCCTAATCCTAACCCTAACCCTAACCCTAACCCTAACCCTAACCCTAACTCTAAACCTAATCCTAACCCTAACCTTAACCCTAATCCTAACCCTAACCCTAACCCTAACCGTAACGATAACACTAAACTCTAAAACCTAAACCTAATCCACCCTAAACCTTAAACAATCCTAAACCATAAACCTTAGACCCTAAATCCTAAATCTAACAATAAACATAAACCTAACTCTAAATCTAACCCTAACCCTAACCCTAACCCTAAACCCTCCCTGACCCTAACCCTAACCCTAACCCTAACCCTAACCCTAACCCTAAACCTAATGCTGACCCTAATCCTAACACTAACCCTATTTCTAATTCTAACCCTAACACTAATCCTAAACGTAAACCTAACCCCCTAATAATAACCCTAACACTAACACTAACCCTAAACCCTAACCTTAACCCTAACCCTAACCCTAACCCTAACCCTAACACTAACCCCTAACCCTTACGCTAACCCAAACCTAACTCTAACCCTAACCATTACCCTAACCCTAACCCTAACCCTAACCCTAACCTAACCCTAACCCTAACCCTAACACTAAACGTAACCATAACACTAAACTCTAAACCCTAAACCTAATCCACCCTAAACCTTAAACAATCCTAAACCATAAACCTTAAACCCTAAACCCTAAATCTAACAATAAACCTAAACCTGACCCTAAATCTAACCCTAACCCTAACCCTAACCCTAAACCTAACCCTGACCCTAACCCTAACCCTAATCCTAACACTAACCATAACCCTAACCCTAACCCTAACCCTAACCTTAACCCTAACCCTAACCCTAACCCTAACCCTAACCCTAACTCCTTAACCTTAATCCCTAAATCCTATTCCCTGAACAACCATAAATTTTAAACCCTGAATAACCCTAAACACTAACCTCTAAACAACCCTACACAACCCTAATCACTAAACCATAAACAACCCTAAACACTAAACCCTAAACAACCCTATACCCTAAACCTTAAACACTAAACCCTAAATAAACCTAAACCCTAAACCATTAACACTATACCCTAAACAACACTAAACATTAACCCAAAACAACCCTAAAACCTAAACCTTAAACACTAAAACTTAAAAAAACCTAAACACTAAACACTAAAGCCTAAACAACCCTAAACTTTTAACCCTAAACACTATACCCTAAACAACCCTAAACTTTAAACAATCCTAAAGTCTAAACCCTAAACCCTTAACCTAAACCACCCTAAATCTTAAACAATCCTAAACCCTAAACCTTAAACCCAAAACACTAAACCCTAAACCCTAATCCTAACACTAACCATAACCCTAACCCTAACCCTAACCCTAACCCTTACCCTAACCCTAACCCTAACCCTAACCCTAACCCTAACCCTAACCCTAACCCTAACCCTAATTCTAACCCTAACTCTAAACCTAATCCTAACCCTAACCTTAACCGTAATCCTAACCCTAACCCTAACCCTAACCCTAACCGTAACCATAACACTAAACTCTAAACCCTAAACCTAATCCACCCTAAACCTTAAACAATCCTAAACCATAAACCTTAGACCCTAAATCCTAAATCTAAGAATAAAACTAAACCTAAACCTAAATCTAACCCTAACCCTAACCCTAACCCTAAACCCTCCCTGACCCTAACCCTAACCTTAACCCTAACTCTAACCCTAACCCTAAACCTAACCCTGACCCTAATCCTAACACTAACCTTATTTCTAATTCTAACCCTAACACTAATCCTAAACTTAAACCTAACCCCCTAATAATAACCCTAACCCTAACACTAACCCTAACCCCTAATCTTAACCCTAACCCTAACCCTAACCCTAACCCTAACCCTAACACTAACCCCTAACCCTTACCCTAACCCTAACCCTAACCCTAACCCTAACCATTACCCTAACCCTAACCCTAACCCTAACCCTAACACTAACCGTAACCATAACACTAAACTCTAATTCCTAAAACTAATCCACCCTAAACCTTAAACAATCCTAAACCATAAACCTTAAACCCTAAACCCTACATCTAACAATAAACCTAAACCTAACCCTAAATCTAACCCTAACCCTAACCCTAACCCTAAACCCTCCCTGACCCTAACCCTAACCCTAACCCTAAACCTAACCCTAATCCTAAACCTAACCCTGACCCTAATCCTAACACTAACCCTATTTCTAATTCTAACCCTAACACTAATCCTAAACGTAAACCTAACCCCCTAATAATAACCCTAACCCTAACACTAACCCTAACCCCTAACCTTAACCCTAACCCTAACCCTAACCCTAACCCTAACCCTAACACTAACCCCTAACCCTTACCCTAACCCTAACCCTAACCCTAACTCTAACCATTACCCTAACCCTAACCCTAACCTAACCCTAACCCTAACCCTAACACTAAACGTAACCATAACACTAAACTCTAAACCCTAAACCTAATCCACCCTAAACCTTAAACAATCCTAAACCATAAACCTTAAACCCTAAACCCTAAATCTAACAATAAACCTAAACCTGACCTTAAATCTAACCCTAACCCTAACCCTAACCCTAAACCTTACCCTGACCCTAACCCTAACCCTAATCCTAACACTAACCATAACCCTAACCCTAACCCTAACCTTAACCCTAACCCTAACCCTAACCCTAACCCTAACCCTAAACCTAACCCTAACCCCTTAACCTTAATCCCTAAATCCTAAACCGTGAACAACCATAAATCCTAAACCCTGAACAACCCTAAATCATAAATCCTGAATAACTCTAAACACTAACCTCTAAACAACCCTAAACAACCCTAAACAACCCTAATCACTAAACCATAAACAACCCTAAACACTAAACCCTAAAGAACCCTATACCCTAAACCTTAAACACTAAACCCTAAATAACCCTAAACCCTAAACCATTAACACTATACCCTAAACAACACTAAACACTAAACCCAAAACAACCCTAAAACCTAAACCTTAAACACTAAAACTTAAACAACCCTAAACCCTAAACACTAAAGCCTAAACAACCCTAAACTTTTAACCCTAAATACTACCCTAAACAACCCTAAACCTTAAACAATCTTAAAGTCTAAACCCTAAACCCTTAACCTAAACCACCCTAAATCTTAAACAATCCTAAACCCTAAACCTTAAACCCTAAACACTAAACCCTAAACCCTAAACCTAACAATAACCATAACCCTAACCCTAACCCCTAACCCTTACCCTAATCCTAACCCTAACCCTAATCCTAACCCTAACCCTAACCCTAACCCTAACCCTAACCCTAACTCTAAACCTAATCCTAACCCTAACCTTAACCCTAATCCTAACCCTAACCCTAACCCTAACCGTAACGATAACACTAAACTCTAAACCCTAAACCTAATCCACCCTAAACCTTAAACAATCCTAAACCATAAACCTTAGACCCTAAATCCTAAATCTAACAATAAACATAAACCTAACTCTAAATCTAACCCTAACCCTAACCCTAACCCTAAACCCTCCCTGACCCTAACCCTAACCCTAACCCTAACTCTAACCCTAACCCTAACCCTAAACCTAATGCTGACCCTAATCCTAACACTAACCCTATTTCTAATTCTAACCCTAACACTAATCCTAAACGTAAACCTAACCCCCTAATAATAACCCTAACACTAACACTAACCCTAAACCCTAACCTTAACCCTAACCCTAACCCTAACCCTAACCCTAACACTAACCCCTAACCCTTACGCTAACCCAAACCTAACTCTAACCCTAACCATTACCCTAACCCTAACCCTAACCCTAACCCTAACCTAACCCTAACCCTAACCCTAACACTAAACGTAACCATAACACTAAACTCTAAACCCTAAACCTAATCCACCCTAAACCTTAAACAATCCTAAACCATAAACCTTAAACCCTAAACCGTAAATCTAACAATAAACCTAAACCTGACCCTAAATCTAACCCTAACCCTAACCCTAACCCTAAACCTAACCCTGACCCTAACCCTAACCCTAATCCTAACACTAACCATAACCCTAACCCTAACCCTAACCCTAACCTTAACCCTAACCCTAACCCTAACCCTAACCCTAACCCTAACCCTAACCCTAACCCCTTAACCTTAATCCCTAAATCCTATTCCCTGAACAACCATAAATTTTAAACCCTGAATAACCCTAAACACTAACCTCTAAACAACCCTACACAACCCTAATCACTAAACCATAAACAACCCTAAACACTAAACCCTAAAGAACCCTATACCCTAAACCTTAAACACTAAACCCTAAATAACCCTAAACCCTAAACCATTAACACTATACCCTAAACAACACTAAACACTAAACCCAAAACAACCCTAAAACCTAAACCTTAAACACTAAAACTTAAACAACCCTAAACCCTAAACACTAAAGCCTAAACAACCCTAAACTTTTAACCCTAAATACTACCCTAAACAACCCTAAACCTTAAACAATCTTAAAGTCTAAGCCCTAAACCCTTAACCTAAACCACCCTAAATCTTAAACAATCCTAAACCCTAAACCTTAAACCCTAAACACTAAACCCTAAACCCTAAACCTAACAATAACCATAACCCTAACCCTAACCCCTAACCCTTACCCTAATCCTAACCCTAACCCTAATCCTAACCCTAACCCTAACCCTAACCCTAACCCTAACCCTAACTCTAAACCTAATCCTAACCCTAACCTTAACCCTAATCCTAACCCTAACCCTAACCCTAACCGTAACGATAACACTAAACTCTAAACCCTAAACCTAATCCACCCTAAACCTTAAACAATCCTAAACCATAAACCTTAGACCCTAAATCCTAAATCTAACAATAAACATAAACCTAACTCTAAATCTAACCCTAACCCTAACCCTAACCCTAAACCCTCCCTGACCCTAACCCTAACCCTAACCCTAACCCTAACCCTAACCCTAAACCTAATGCTGACCCTAATCCTAACACTAACCCTATTTCTAATTCTAACCCTAACACTAATCCTAAACGTAAACCTAACCCCCTAATAATAACCCTAACACTAACACTAACCCTAAACCCTAACCTTAACCCTAACCCTAACCCTAACCCTAACCCTAACACTAACCCCTAACCCTTACGCTAACCCAAACCTAACTCTAACCCTAACCATTACCCTAACCCTAACCCTAACCCTAACCCTAACCCTAACCTAACCCTAACCCTAACCCTAACACTAAACGTAACCATAACACTAAACTCTAAACCCTAAACCTAATCCACCCTAAACCTTAAACAATCCTAAACCATAAACCTTAAACCCTAAACCCTAAATCTAACAATAAACCTAAACCTGACCCTAAATCTAACCCTAACCCTAACCCTAACCCTAAACCTAACCCTGACCCTAACCCTAACCCTAATCCTAACACTAACCATAACCCTAACCCTAACCCTAACCCTAACCTTAACCCTAACCCTAACCCTAACCCTAACCCTAACCCTAACCCTAACTCCTTAACCTTAATCCCTAAATCCTATTCCCTGAACAACCATAAATTTTAAACCCTGAATAACCCTAAACACTAACCTCTAAACAACCCTACACAACCCTAATCACTAAACCATAAACAACCCTAAACACTAAACCCTAAACAACCCTATACCCTAAACCTTAAACACTAAACCCTAAATAAACCTAAACCCTAAACCATTAACACTATACCCTAAACAACACTAAACA
This sequence comes from Micromys minutus, assembly GCF_963924665.1. Classification (NCBI taxonomy): domain Eukaryota; kingdom Metazoa; phylum Chordata; class Mammalia; order Rodentia; family Muridae; genus Micromys; species Micromys minutus. Next base: position 29,786,224 of record NC_137966.1, on the reverse strand, counting down.
TTAACCCAAAACAACCCTAAAACCTAAACCTTAA
>NC_137966.1:29773690-29778690 GCF_963924665.1 Micromys minutus | reverse complement strand
AACCCTAAACCCTAAACACTAAACCCTAAACAAGCCTAAACCCTAAAACCATTAACACTATACCCTAAACAACCCTAAACCCTTAACCCTAAACATTATACCCTAAACCCTAAAACACTATACAACCTTAAACCCTATACCTTAAAATATCCTAAATCATAAATCCTGAACAACCCTAAACACTAAATTATAAACAACCCTAAAAAACCCTAAACAACTCTGAACGCTAAAACCTAAACAACCCTAAACATTAAACATTCTTAAACGCTAAACCCTATACCCTAAACCTAAACCACCCTAAAACTTAAACAATCCTAAACCCTAAACCTTAAACCATAAACACTAAATTTTAAACCATAAATCTAAGAATAACCATAACCCTAACCCTAAACCTAAACCTAAACCTAACCCTAACCCCAACCCTAACCTTAACCCCATAACCCTAACCCTAAACTTAAGCCTAACATAAACCCATAACCCTAACTCTAACCCTAACTCTAACCCTAATGCTAACCCTAACCCTAACCCTAACCACTTAACCTTAATCCCTAAATCCTAAACCCTGAACAACCATAAATCCTAAACCCTGAAAAACCCTAAATCATAAACCCTGAATAACCCTAAACACTAACCTCTAATCAACCCTAAACAACCCTAATTACTAAACCATAAACAACCCTAAACACTAAACCCTAAACAACACTATACCCTAAACCTTAAACACTAAACCCTAAATAACCCTAAACCCTAAACCATTAACACTATACCCTAAACAACACTAAACACTAAACACAAAACAACCCTAAAACCTAAACCTTAAACACTAAACCTTAAACAACCCTAAACCCTAAACACTAAACCCTAAACAACCCTAAATTTTAACCCTAAACACTATACCCTAAACAACCCTAAACCTTAAACAATCCTAAACTCTAAACCCTAAACCCTTAACCTAAACCACCCTAAATCTTAAACAATCCTAAACCCTAAACCTTAAACCCTAAACACTAAACCCTAAACCCTAAACCTAACAATAACCATAACCCTAACCCTAACCCCTAACAATTACCCTAACCCTAACCCTAACCCTAATCCTAACCCTAACCCTAACCCTAACCCTAACCCTAACCCTAACCCTAACCCTAAACCTAATCCTAACCCTAACCTTAACCCTACTCCTAACCCTAACCCTAACCCTAACCCTAACCGTAACCATAACACTAAACTCTAAACCCTAAACCTAATCCACCCTAAACCTAAAACAATCCTAAACCATAAACCTTAGACCCTAAATTCTAAATCTAACAATAAACCTAAACCTAACCCTAAATATAACCCTAACCCTAACCCTAACACTAAAACCTCCCTGACCCTAACCCTAACCCTAACCCTAACCCTAAACCTAACCCTGACCCTAATCCTAACACTAACCCTATTTCTAATTCTAACCCCAACACTAATCCTAAACTTAAACCTAACCCCCTAATAATAACCCTAACCCTAACACTAACCCTAACCCCTAACCCTAACCCTAACCTAACCCTAAACCTAACCCTAACCCTAACACAAACCCTAACACTAACCCACTAACTTTTACCCTAACCCTAACAATAACCCTAAACCTAACCCTTACCATAACCCTAACCCTAACCCTAACCCCATCCCTAACCCTAAACCTAACCGTAACCATAACACTAAACTCTAAACCCTAAACCTAATCCACCCTAAACCTTAAACAATCCTAAACCATAAACCTTAAACCCTAAACCCTAAATCTAACAATAAACCTAAATCTAACCCTAAATCTAACCCTAACCCTATCTCTAACCCTAAACCTAACCCTGACCGTAAACCTAACCCTAATCCTAACACTAACCATAACCCTAACCCTAACACTAACCCTAACCTTAACCCTAACCCTAACCCTAACCCTAACCCTAACCCTAACTCTAACCCTAACCCTAACCCTAACCGTAACCATAATACTAAACTCTAAACCCTAAACCTAATCCATTCTAAACCTTAAACAATTCTAAACCATAAACCTTAAACCCTAAACCCTAAATCTAACAATAAACCTAAACCTAACCCTTAATCTAACCCTAACCCTAACCCTAACCCTAAACATAAACCTGACCCTAACCCTAATCCTAATCCTAACACTAATCATAACCCAAACACTAACCCTAACCCTAACCCTAAACCTAACCCTAAACCTCACACTATCCCTAATCCTAACACTAAACCCTAAACTTTAAATCTAACCCTAACCCTAACCCTACCCTTAACCCTAACCCTAACCATATTTCTAAACCTAACCCTGACCCTAATCCTAACACTAAGCCTATTTCTAATTCTAACCCTAACACTAATCCTAAACTAAAACCTAACCCCCTAATAATAACCCTAACACTAAACCTAACCCTAACCCTAACCCTAACCCTAACCCTAACCCTAACACTAACCCCTAACACCTAACACTAACCCTAACCCAAACCCCTAACCCTAACCCTAACCCTAACCCTAACCCTAACCTTAACCCTAACCCTAACCCTAACCCTAACCCTATCCCTAAACCTAACCCTTATTCTAACACTAACACTAACCTTAACCCTAACCCTAACCTTAACCCTCACCCTAACCCTCACCTTAACCCTAAACCTAACCCTAACACTAACCCTAACACTCTAAATCCTAAACCCTAAACCCCGAATAACCCTAAACACTAATTACAAAATCACCCTAAACCCTAAACTATAAGCACTAAACGCTAAAAAACCCTAAACCCTAAACCCTAAACACTAAACACTAAACAAGCCTAAACCCTAAAACCATTAACACTATACCCTAAACAACCCTAAACCCTTAACCCTAAACATTATACCCTAAACCTTAAAACACTATACAACCTTAAACCCTAAACCTTAAAATATCCTAAATCATAAATCCTGAACAAGCCTAAACACTAAATCATAAACAACCCAAAAAAACCCTAAAAAACTCTAAACGCTAAAACATAAACAACCCTAAACATTAAACAATCTTAAACGCTAAACCCTATACCCTAAACCTAAACCACCCTAAAACTTAAACAATCCTAAACCCTAAACCTTAAACCATAAACCCTAAATTTTAAACCATAAATCTAAGAATAACCATAACCCTAACCCTAACCCTAAACCTAAACCTAACCCTAACCCAAACCCTAACCTTAACCCCATAACCCTAACCCTAACCTTAAGCCTAATATAACCCCATAACCTTAACTCTAACCCTAACTCTAACCCTAATGCTAACCCTAACCCTAACCCTAACCCTAACCTTATCCCCTTAACCTTAATCGCTAAATCCTAAACCCTGAACAACCATAAATCCTAAACCCTGAACAACCTAAATCATAAACCCTGAATAACCCTAAACACTAACCTCTAAACAACCCTAAACAACCCTAATCACTAAACCATAAACAACCCTAAACACTAAACCCTAAACAACCCTATACCCTAAACCTTAAACACTAAACCCTAAATAACCCTAAACCCTAAACCATTAACACTATACCCTAAACAACACTAAACACTAAACCCAAAACAACCCTAAAACCTAAACTTTAACACTAAACCTTAAACAACCCTAAACCCTAAACAGTAAACCCTAAACAACCCTAAACTTTTAACCCTAAACACTATACCCTAAACAACCCTAAACCTTAAACAATCCTAAACTCTAAACCCTAAACCCTTAACCTAAACTACCCTAAATCTTAAACAATCCTAAACCCTAAACCATAAACCCTAAACACTAAACTCTAAACCCTAAACCTAACAATAACCATAACCCTAACCCTAACCCCAAACCCTTACCCTATCCCTAACCCTAACCCTAACCCTAATCCTAACCCTAACCCTAAACCTAACCCTAACACTAATCCTAACCCTAACCCTAACCCTAAACCTAATCCTAAACCTAACCTTAACCCTAATCCTAACCGTAACCCTAACCCTAACCCTAACCGTAACCATAACACTAAACTCTAAACCCTAAACCTAATCCACCCTAAACCTTAAACAATCCTAAACCATAAACCTTAGACCCTAAATCCTAAATCTAACAATAAACCTAAACCTAACCCTAAATCTAACCCTAACCCTAACCCTAACCCTAAACCCTCCCTGACCCTAGCCCTAACCCTAACCCAAACCCTAACCCTAAACCTTACCCTGACCCTAATCCTAACACTAACCCTTTTTCTAATTCTAACCCTAACACTAATCCTAAACTTAAACCTAACACCCTAATAATAACCCTAACTCTAACACTAACCCTAACCCCTAACCCTAACCCTAACCCTAACCCAAACCCTAACCCTAACACTAACCCCTAACCCTTACCCTAACCCTAATCCTAACCCTAACCCTATCCATTACCCTAACCCTAACCCTAACCCTAACACTAACCGTAACCATAACACTAAACTCTAAAGACTAAAACTGATCCACCCTAAAACTTAAACAATCCTAAACCATAAACCTTAAACCCTAAACCCTAAATCTAACAATAAACCTAAACCTGACCCTAAAACTAACCCTAACCCTAACCCTAACCCTAAACCTAACCCTGACCCTAATCCTAACCCTAACCCTAACACTAACCATAACCCTAACCCTAACCCTAACCCTAAACTTAACCCTAACCCTAACCCTAACCCTAACCCTAACGCTAACCCTAACCCTAACCCTAACCCTAACCCTAACCCATTAACCTTAATCCCTAAATCCTAAACCCTGAACAACCATAAATCCTAAACCCTGAACAAACCTAAATCATAAACCCTGAATAACCCTAAACACTAACCTCTAAACAACCCTAAACAACCCTAATCACTAAACCATAAACAACCCTGAACACTAAACCCTAAACAACCCTATACCCTAAACCTTAAACACTAAACCCTAAATAACCCTAAACCCTAAACCATTAACACTATACCCTAAACAACA
>NC_137966.1:29766190-29771190 GCF_963924665.1 Micromys minutus | reverse complement strand
AACCCTGAACAACCATAAATCCTAAACCCTGAACAACCCTAAATCATAAACCCTGAATAACCCTAAACACTAACCTCTAAACAACCCTAAACAACCCTAATCACTAAACCATAAACAACCCTAAACACTAAACCCTAAAAAACCCTATACCCTAAACCTTAAACACTAAACCCTAAATAACCCTAAACCCTAAACCATTAACACTATACCCTAAACAACACTAAACACTAAACCCAAAACAACCCTAAAACCTAAACCTTAAACACTAAACCTTAAACAACCCTAAACCCTAAACACTAAACCCTAGACAACCCTAAACTTTTAACCCTAAACACTATACCCTAAACAACCCTAAACCTTAAACAATCCTAAACTCTAAACCCTAAACCCTTAACCTAAACCACCCTAAATCTTAAACAATCCTAAACCCTAAACCTTAAACCCTAAACACTAAACCCTAAACCCTAAACCTAACAATAACCATATCCCTAACCCTAACCCCTAACCCTTACCCTAACCCTAACCCTAACCCTAATAATAACCCTAACCCTAACCCTAACCCTAACCCTAACCCTAACCCTAAACCTAATCCTAACCATTACCCTAACCCTAACTTTAACCCTAACCCTAATCCTAACATTAAACCCTAAACCCTAAACCTAACCCTAACCCTAAAACTAAACTTTAAATCCTAAACCTAATCTACCCTAAACCTTAAACAATCCTAAACCCTAAACCCTGAACCCTAAACCTAACCCTAACCCTAACCCTAACACTAACCATAACCCTAACACTAAATTGTAAACCCTAAATTTAATTTACGATAAACCTTAAACAATCCTAAAACCTAAACCTTTACCCTAAACCCTAAACCCTAAACCTAACAATATCCATGACCCTAAACGTAACCCTAAACCTAACCCTAACCCTAACCCTAATCCGAACACTAAACACTAAACCCTAAACCTAACCCTAACCTTAACACTAAACTCTAAACCCTAAACCTAATCTACCCTAAACCTTAAACAATCCTAAACCCAAAACCTTAGACCCTAAACACTAAACCCTAAACCTAACAATAAACCTAACCCTAACCCTAACCCTAACCCTAACCTTAAACCTAACCCTAACCGTAACCCTAACCCTAAACCTAACCCTAATCTTAAGCCTAACCATAAACCTAACCCTAACCCTAAACCTAACCTTAACCCTAACCCTAACCCTAAAGCTAACAATAAACATAATCATAACCCTTACCCTAACCCTAACCCTAACCCTAACCGTAACCCTAACCCTAACCCTAACCGTAACACTAACCCTAACCCTAAACCTAACCCTAACCCTAACCCTAACCCTAACCTTAACCTTAACCATAACACTAAACTCTAAACCCTAAACGTAATCCACCCTAAACCTTAAAAAATCCTAAACCATAAACCTTAAACCATAAACCCTAAATCTAACAATAAACCTAAACCTAAACCTAAATCTATCCCTAACCCTAACCCTAACCCTAAACCTAACCCTGACCTTAACCCTAACCCTAATCCTAACACTAACTATAACCCTAACCCTAACCCTAACCCTAACCTTAACCCTAACCATAACCCTAACCTAAACCTAACCCTAACCCTAACCCAAACCCTAACCCTAAACCTAACCCTAACCCTAAACGTAACCATAACACTAAACTCTCAACCCTAAACCTAATCCACCCTAAACCTTAAACAATCCTAAACCACAAACCTTAAACCCTAAACCCTAAATCTAACAATAAAACTAAACCGAACCCTAAATCTAACCATAACCCTAACCCTAACCCTAAACCTAATCCTAACACTAACCATAACCCAAACACTAACCCTAACCCTAACCCTAAACCTAACCCTAACCCTAAACCTCACACTAACCCTAATCCTTACACTAAACCTTAAACTTTAAATCTAACCCTAACCCTAACCCTACCCCTAACCCTAACCCAACCCTATCCCTAAACCTAACCCTGACCCTAATCCTAACACTAACCCTATTTCTAATTCTAACCCTAACACTAATCCTAAATTTAAACCTAAATCCCTAATAATAACCCTAACCCTAAACCTAACCCTAACCCTAACCCTAACCCTTACCCTAACCCTAACCCTAACCTAAACCCTAACCCCCCAAACCCTAACCTTAACCCTAACCATAACCCCAACCGTAACTCTTACCCTAACCCTAACCGTAATTATAACCCTAACCCTAACACTAACCCTAACCCTAACCGTAACCCTAACACTAACCCTAACCCTAACCCTAACCCTAACCCTAACCCTAACCCTAACCGTAACCATAACACTAAACTCTAAACCCTAAACCTAATCCACCCTAAACCTTAAACAATCCTAAACCATAAACCTTAAACCCTAAACCCTAAATCTAACAATAAACCTAAACCTAACCCTAAATCTAACACTAACTCTAACCGTAAAACTAAACCTACCCCTGACCCTAATCCAAAGCCTAATCCTAACAATAACCATAACCCAAACAAAGACTAACCCTGACCTAAACCTAACCCTAACCCTAAACCTCACACCTACCCTATCCCTAACCCTAACCCTAACCCTAACACTAACCCTAACCCTAACCCTAACACTATCCCTAACACTAACCCTTACCCTAACACTAACACTAACCTTAACCATAACCCTTACCTTAACTCTCACCCTAACCCTAAACCTAACCCTAAAACCGTAAATCCTAAACCCTAAACCCAGAAAAACCCTAAACACTTATTCCAAAAGCACCCTAAACCCTAAACTCTAAACACTAAACGCTAAAAAACCCTAAACCCTAAACCCTAAACACTAAACCCTAAACAAGCCTAAACCCTAAAACCATTAACACTATACCCTAAACAACCCTAAACTCTTAACCCTAAACATTATAGCCTAAACCCTAAAACACTATACAACCTTAAACCCTACACCTTAAAATATCCTAAATCATAAATCCTGAACAACCCTAAACACTAAATCATAAACAACCCTAAAAAAATCTAAACAACTCTAAACGCTAAAACATAAACAACCCTAAACATTAAACAATCTTAAACGCTAAACCCTATACCCTAAACCTAAACCACCCTAAAACTTAAACAATCTTAACCCTAAACCTTAAACCATAAACCCTAAATTTTAAACCATAAATCTAAGAATAACCATAACCCTAACCCTAACCCTAAACCTAAACCTAACCCTAACCCCAACCCTAACCTTAACCCCATAACCCTAACCCTAACCTTAAGCCTAACATAACCACATAACCCTAACCCTAACCCTCACCCTAACCCTAACCTTAACCCTAACCCTAACCCTAACCCTAACCCTAACCTAACCCTAACCCTAACTTCTAACCCCTAACACTAACACTAACCCTAACCCCTAACCCTAACCCTAACCCTAACCCTAACATTACCCTAAACCTAACCCTAACCCTAACCCTAACCCTAACCCTAACCTTAACCCTAAACCTAACCTTAACCCTAACCTTCACCCTAACCCCTAACCATTACCCTAACCCTAACAATAACCCTAACCCTAACCCTAAACCTAACCCTAACCCTAACCCTAACCGTAACCCTAACCCTAACCCTAACCCTAAACCTAACCCTAAACCTAACCCTAACCCTAACCTTAACCCTAATCCTAACCCTAACCCTAACCCTAACCCTAACCGTAACCATAACACTAAACTCTAAACCCTAAACCTAATCCACCCTAAAACTTAAACAATCCTAAACAATTAACCGTACACCCTAAACCCTAAATCTAACAATAAACCTAAACCTAACCCTAAATCTAACCCTAACCCTAAACCCTCCCTTACCCTAACCCTAACCCTAACCCTAACCCTAACCCTAAACCTAACCATTACCCTAATCCTAACACTAAACCTATTTCTAATTCTAACCCTAACACTAATCCTAAACTTAAACCTAACCCCCTAATAATAACCCTAACTATAACACTAACCCTAACCCCTAACACTAACCCTAACCCTAACTCTAACCTAACCCTAACCCTAACCCTAACCCTACACCCAAACCCTAACACTAACCCCCTAACTTTTACCCTAACCCTAACCCTAACCCTAAACCTTACCATAACCCTAACCCTAACCCTAACCTCATCCCTAACCCTAACCCTAACCGTAACCATAACACTAAACTCTAAACTTTAAACCTAATCCACCCTAAACCTTAAACAATCCTAAACCATAAACCTTAAACCCTAAACCCTAAATCTAACAATAAACCTAAACCTAACCCTAAATCTAACCCTAACCCTATCCCTAACCCTAAACCTAACCCTGACCCTAACCCTAACCCTAATCCTAACACTAACCATAACCCTAAAACTAACACTAACCCTAACCTTAACCCTAACCCTAACCCTAACCCTAACCCTAACTCTAACTCTAACTCTAACCCTAACCCTAACCATAACCATAATACTAAACTCTAAACCTTAAACCTAATCCACCCTAAACCTTAAACAATCCTAAACCATAAACCTTAAACCCTAAACCCTAAATCTAACAATAAACCTAAACCTAACCCTAAATCTAACCCTAACCCTAACCCTAACCCTAAACCTAAACCTGACCCTAACCCTAACCCTAATCCTAACATTAATCATAACCCAAACACTAACCCTAACCCTAACCCTAAACCTAACCCTAAACCTCACACTATCCCTAATCCTAACAATAAACCCTAAATTTTAATTCTAACCCTAACCCTAACCCTACCCTTAACCCTAACCCTAACCATATTTCTAAACCTAACCCTGACCCTAATCCTAACACTAACCCTATTTCTAATTCTAACCCTAACACTAATCCTAAACTAAAACCTAACCCCCTAATAATAACCCTAACACTAAACCTAACCCTAACCCTAACCGTAACCCTAACCCTAAAACAAACCCCTAACCCCTAACACTAACCCTAACTCA
>NC_137966.1:29758690-29761190 GCF_963924665.1 Micromys minutus | reverse complement strand
CACTAATCCTAAACTTAAACCTAACCCCCTAATAATAACCCTAACCCTAACACTACCCCTAACACCTAACCCTAACCCTAACCCTGACCCTAACCCTAACCTAACCCTAACCCTAACCCTAACCCTAACCCTAACCCTAACCTAACGCTAACCCTAACCCTAACCCTAACACAAACCCTAACAGTAACCCCCTAAATTTTACCCTAACCCTAACCCTAACCCTAAACCTAACCCTTACCATAACCCTAACCCTAACCCTAACCCCATCCCTAACCCTACCCCTAACCGTAACCATAACACTAAACTCTAAACCCTAAACCTAATCCACCCTAAAGCTTAAACAATCCTAAAACATAAACCTTAAACCCTAAACCCTAAATCTATCAATAAACCTAAACCTAACCCTAAATCTAACCCTAACCCTATCCCTAACCCTAAACCTAACCCTGACCCTAACCCTAACCCTAATCCTAACACTAACCATAACCCTAACCCTAACACTAACCCTAACCTTAACCCAAACCCTAACCCTAATCCTAACCCTAACTCTAACCCTAACCCTAACCCTAACCGTAACCATAATACTAAACTCTAAACCCTAAACCTAATCCACCCTCAAACTTAAACAATCCTAAACCATAAACCTTAAACCCTAAACCCTAAATCTAACAATAAACCTAAACCTAACCCTAAATCTAACCCTAACACTAACCCTAACCCAAAACATAAACCTGACCCTAACCCTAATCCTAATCCTAACACTAATCATAACCCAAACACTAACCCTAACCCTAACCCTAAAACTAACCCTAAACCTCACACTATCCCTAATCCTAACACTAAACGCTAAACTTAAATTCTAACCCTAACCCTAACCCTACCCTTAACCCTAACCCTAACCATACTTCTAAACCTAACCCTGACCCTAATCCTAACACTAACCCTATTTCTAACTCTAACCCTAACACTAATCCTAAACTAAAACTTAACCCCCTAATAATAACCCTAACACTAAACCTAACCCTAACCCTAACCCTAACCCTAACCCTAACCCTAACACTAACCCCTAACCCCTAACACTAACCCTAACCCTAACCCCTAACCCTAACCCTAACCCTAACCCTAACCTTAACCCTAACCCTAACCCTAACCCTAACCCTATCCCTAACCCTAACCCTTATTCTAACACTAACACTAACCTTAACCCTAACCCTAACCTTAACCCTCACCCTAACCCTCACCTTAACCCTAAACCTAACCCTAACACTAACCCTAACACCCTAAATCCTAAACCCTAAACTCCGAAAAACCCTAAACACTAATTCCAAAAGCACCCTAAACTCTAAACTATAAACACTAAACTCTAAAAAACCCTAAACCCTAAACCCTAAACACTAAACCCTAAACAAGCCTAAACCCTAAAACCATTAACACTATACCCTAAACAACCCTAAACCCTTAACACTAAACATTATACCCTAAACCCTAAAACACTATACAAACTTAAACCCTAAACATTAAAATATCCTAAATCATAAATCCTGAACAACCCTAAACACTAAATCATAAACAACCCTAAAAAACCCTAAACAACTCTAAACGCTAAAACCTAAACAACCCTAAACATTAAACAATCTTAAACGCTAAACCCTATACCCTAAACCTAAACCACCCTAAAACTTAAACAATCCTAAACCCTAAACCTTAAACCATAAACCCTAAATTTTAAACCATAAATCTAAGAATAACCATAACCCTAACCCTAACCCTAAACCTAAACCTAACCCTAACCCCAACCCTAACCTTAACCCCATAACCCTAACCCTAACCTTAAGCCTAACATAACCCCATAACCTTAACTCTCACCCTAACTCTAACCCTAATGCTAACCCTAACCCTAACCCTAACCCTAACCTTAACCCCTTAACCTTAATCCCTAAATCCTAAACCCTGAACAACCATAAATCCTAAACCCTGAACAACCCTAAATCATAAACCCTGAATAACCCTAAACACTAACCTCTAAACAACCCTAAACAACCCTAATCACTAAACCATAAACAACCCTAAACACTAAACCCTAAAAAACCCTAAACTTTTAAACCTAAACACTATACCCTAAACAACCCTAAACCTTAAACAATCCTAAACTCTAAACCCTAAACCCTTAACCTAAACCACCCTAAATCTTAAACAATCCTAAACCCTAAACCTTAAACCCTAAACACTAAACCCTAAACCCTAAATCTAACAATAACCATAACCCTAACCCTAAGCCCTAACCCTTACCCTAACCCTAACCCTAACCCTAATCCTAACCCTAACCCTAACCGTAACCCTAACCCTAACCCTAACCCTAACCCTAACCCTAACCCTAAACCTAATCCTAACCCTAACCTTAACCCTAATCCTAACCCTAACCCTAACCCTAACCCTAACCGTAACCATAACACTAAACTCTAAACCCTAAACCTAAACCACCCTAAACCTTAAACAATCC
>NC_137966.1:29746190-29753690 GCF_963924665.1 Micromys minutus | reverse complement strand
ACATAAAAAACCCTAAACATTAAACAATCTTAAACGCTAAACCCTATACCCTAAACCTAAACCACCCTAAAACTTAAACAATCCTAAACCCTAAACCTTAAACCATAAACCCTAAATTTTAAACCATAAGTCTAAGAATAACCATAACCCTAACCTAACCCTAAACCTAAACCTAACCCTAACCCCAACCCTAACCTTAACCCCATTTCCCTAACCCTAACCTTAAGCCTAACATAACCCCATAACCTTAACTCTAACCCTAACTCTAACCCTAATGCTAACCCTAACCCTAACTCTAACCTTAACCCCTTAACCTTAATCCCTAAATCCTAAACCCTGAACAACCATAAATCCTAAACCCTGAACAACCCTAAATCATAAACCCTGAATAACCCTAAACACTAACCTCTAAACAACCCTAAACAACCCTAATCACTAAACCATAAACAACCCTAAACACTAAACCCTAAACAACCCTATACACTAAACCTTAAACATTAAACCCTAAATAACCCTAAACCCTAAACCATTAACACTACACCCTAAACAACACTAAACACTAAACCCAAAACAACCCTAAAACCTAAACCTTAAACACTAAACCTTAAACAACCCTAAACCCTAAACACTAAACCCTAAACAACCCTAAACATTTAAACCTAAACACTATACCCTAAACAATCCTAAACCTTAAACAATCCTAAACTCTAAACCCTAATCCCTTAACCTAAACCACCCTAAATCTTAAACAATCCTAAACCCTAAACCTTAAACCCTAAACACTAAACCCTAAACCCTAACCCTAACCTAACCGTAACCCTAACCCTAACCCTAACCCTAACCCTAACACTAACCGTAACCATAACACTAAACTCTAAACCCTAAACCTAATCCACCCTAAACTTTAAACAATCCTAAACCATAAACCTTAAACCCTAAACCCTAAATCTAACAATAAACCTAAACCTGACCCTAAATCTAACCCTAACCCTAACCCTAACCCTAAACCTAACCCTGACCCTAACCGTAACCCTAATCCTAACACTAACCATAACCTTAACCCTAACCCTAACCCTAACCTTAACCCTAACCCTAACCCTAACACTAACCCTAACCCTAACCGTAACCCTAACCCTAACCCTAACCCTAACCCTAACCTTAACCCTAACCCCTTAACCTTAATCCCTAAATCCTAAACCCTGAACAACCATAAATCCTAAACCCTGTACAACCCTAAATCATAAACCCTGAATAACCCTAAACACTAACCTCTAAACAACCCTAAACAACCCTAATCACTAAACAATAAACAACCCTAAACACTAAACCCTAAACAACCCTATACCCTAAACCTTATACACTAAACCCTAAATAACCCTAAACCCTAAACCATTAACACTATACCCTAAACAACACTAAACACTAAACCAAAAACAACCCTAAAACCTAAACCTTAAACACTAAAACATAAACAACCCTAAACCCTAAACACTAAAGCCTAAACAACCCTAAACTTTTAACCCTAAACTCTATACACTAAGCAACCCTAAACCTTAAACAATCCTAAAGTCTAAACCCTAAACCCTTTACCTAAACCACCCTAAATCTTAAACAATCCTAAACCCTAAACCTTAAACCCTAAACACTAAACCCTAAACCCTAAACCTAACAATAACCATAACCCTAACCCTAACCCCTAACCCTTATCCTAACCCTAACCCTAACCATAATCCTAACCCTAACCCTAACCCTAACCCTAACCCTAACCTTAACCCTAAACCTAATCCTAACCCTAACCTTAACCCTAATTTTAACCCTAACCCTAACCTTAACCCTAACCGTAACCATAACACTAAACTCTAAATCCTAAACCTAATCCACCCTAAACCTTAAACAATCCTAAACCATAAACCTTAGACCCTAAATCCTAAATCTAACAATAAACCTAAACCTAACCCTAAATCTAACCCTAACCCTAACCCTAACCCTCAACCCTCCCTGACCCTAACCCTAACCCTAACCCTAACACTAACCCTAAACCTAACCCTGACCCTAATCCTAACACTAACCCTATTTCTAATTCTAACTCTAACACCAATCCTAAACTTAAACCTAACCCCCTAATAATAACCCTAACCCTAACACTAACCCTAACCCCTAACCTTAACCCTAACCCTAATCCTAACCCTAACCCTAACCCTAACCCTAACCCTAAACCTAATCCTAAACCTTACCCTAACCCTAACTTTAACCCTAACCCTAATCCTAACACTAAACCCTAAACCATAAACCTAACCCTAACCCTAAAACTAAACTTTAAATCCTAAACCTTATCTACCCTAAACCTTAAACAATCCTAAACCCTAAACCCTGAACCCTAAACCTAACCCTAACCCTAACCCTAACACTAACCATAACCCTAACACTAAATTGTAAACCCTAAATTTAAGTTACGATAAACCTTAAACAATCCTAAACCCTAAACCTTAAACCCTAAACCTAACAATTACCATAACCCTAACCCTAATCCTAACCCTAACCCTAACCCTAAACGTAACCCTAACACTAAACCTAACCCTAACCCTAACCCTAACCCTAACCATAAACCTAACACTAACACTAAACCTAATCCTAACCCTAACCCTAACCCTAACCTGACCCTAACCCTAACCCTAACCCTAACCTTAATCCTAACTCTAACCCTAATCCTAACAATAAACCTAAACCTAACCCTAACCCTAACCCTAAACCTAACACTAACCTTAACCCTAACCCTAACCCTAACCCTAACAGTAATCCCTAAACCCTAAACCTAACCCTAACGATATCCCAAACACAAAACTCTAAACCCTAAAAATAATCCACCCTAAACCTTAAACAATCCTAAATCCTAAACCTTTACCCTAAACCCTAAACCCTAAACCTAACAATATCCATGACCCTAAACGTAACCCTAAACCTAACCCTAACCCTAACCCTAATCCGAACACTAAACCCTAAACCCTAAACCTAACCCTAACCTTAACACTAACCTCTAAACCCTAAAGCTAATCTACCCTAAACCTTAAACAATCCTAAACCCAAAACCTTAGACACTAAACACTAAACCCTAAACCTAACAATAAACCTAACCCTAACCCTAACCCTAACCCTAAACCTAACCCTAACCGTAACCCTAACCCTAAACCTAACCCTAAACTTAAGCCTAACCATAAACCTAACCCTAACCCTAACCCTAACCGTAACCCTAACCCTAACCCTAACCGTAACACTAACCCTAACCCTAAACCTAACCCTAACCCTAACCTTAACCTTAACCATAACACTAAACTCTAAACCCTAAACCTAATCCACCCTAAACCTTAAATATCCTAAACCATAAACCTTAAACCCTAAACCCTAAATCTAACAATAAACCTAAACCTAATCCTAAATCTATCCCTAACCCTAAACCTAACCCTAAACCTAACCCTGACCTTAACCCTAACCCTAATCCTAACACTAACCATAACCCTAATCCTAACCCTAACCACAACCTTAACCCTAACCATAACCCTAACCCTAAACCTAACCCTAACCCTAACCCGAACCCTAACCCTAAACCTAACCCTAACCCTAACCGTAACCATAACACTAAACTCTAAACCCTAAACCTAATCCACCCTAAACCTTAAACAATCCTAAACCACAAACCTTAAACCCTAAACCCTAAATCTAACAATAAACCTAAACCTAACCCTAAATCTAACCCTAACCCTAACCCTAAACCTAATCCTAACACTAACCATAACCCAAACACTAACCCTAACCCTAAACCTAATCCTAACCCTTACCCTAACCCTAACTTTAACCCTAACCCTAATCCTAACACTAAACCCTAAACCCTAAACCTAACCCTAACCCTAAAACTAAACTTTAAATCCTAAACCTAATCTACCCTAAACCTTAAACAATCCTAAACCATAAACCCTGAACCCTAAACCTAACCCTAACCCTAACTATAACACTAACCATAACCCTAACACAAAATTGTAAAACCTAAATTTAAGTTACGATAAACCTTAAACAATCCTAAACCCTAAACCTTAAACCCTAAACCTAACAATTACCATAACCCTACCCCTAATCCTAACCCTAACCCTAACCCTAAACGTAACCCTAACACTAAACCTAACACTAACCCTAACCCTAACCCTAAACCTAACACTAACACTAAACCTAATCCTAACCCTAACCCTAACCCTAAACCTGACCCTAACACTAACCCTAACCCTAACCCTAATCCTAACTCTAACCCTAATCCTAACAATAAACCTAAACCTAACCCTAACCCTACCCTAAACCTAACACTAACCTTAACCCTAACCCTAACCCTAACCCTAACAGTAATCCCTAAACCCTAAACCTAACCCTAACAATATCCCAAACACAAAACTCTAAACCCTAAAAATAATCCACCCTAAACCTTAAACAATCCTAAATCCTAACCTTTACCCTAAACCCTAAACCTAACAATATCCATGACCCTAAACGTAACCCTAAACCTAACCCTAACCTTAACCCTAATCCGAACACTAAACCCTAAACCCTAAACCTAACCCTAACCTTAACACTAAACTCTAAACCCTAAACCTAATCTACCCTAAACCTTAAACAATCCTAAACCCAAAACCTTAGTCCCTAAACACTAAACCCTAAACATAACAATAAACCTAACCCTAACCCTAACCCGAACCCTAACCATAAACCTAACCCTAACCGTAACCCTAACCCTAAACCTAACCCTAACCTTAAGCCTAACCATAAACCTAACCCTAACCCTAAACCGAACTTTAACCCTAACTTTAACCCTAAACCTAACAATAAACATAATCATAACCCTTACCCTAACCCTAAGCCTAACCCTAACCTTAACCCTAACCATAACCCTAACCCAAAACCTAACCCTAACCCTAACCCAAACCCTAACCCTAAACCTAACCCTAACCATAACCGTAACCATAACACTAAACTCTAAACCCTAAACCTAATCCACCCTAAACCTTAAACAATCCTAAACCACAAACCTTAAACCCTAAACCCTAAATCTAACAATAAACCTAAACCTAACCCTAAATCTAACCCTAACCCTAACCCTAACCCTAAACCTAATCCTAACACTACCCTTAACCCAAACACTAACCCTAACCCTAACCCTAAACCTAACCCTAACCTTAAACCTCACACTAACCCTAATCCTAACACAAAACCTTAAACTTTAAATCTAACCCTAACCCTAACCCTACCCCTAACCCTAACCCTAACCCTATCCCTAAACCTAACCCTTACCCTAATCCTAACACTAACCCTATTTCTAATTGTAACCCTAACACTAATCCTAAATTTAAACCTAACTCCCTAATAATAACCCTAACCCTAAACCTAACCCTAACCCTAACCCCCCCAACCCTAACCTTAACCCTAACCCTAACCCTAACCGTAACTCTAACCCTAACCCTAACCGTAACTCTATCCCTAACCCTAACACTAACTCTAACCCTAACCCTAACCCTAACCCTAAACCTAACCCTAACCCTAACCCTAACCCTAACCCTAACCCTAACCCTAACCGTAACCATAAGACTAAACTCTAAACCCTAAACCTAATCCACCCTAAACCTTAAACAATCCTAAACCATAAACCTTAAACCCAAAACCCTAAATCTAACAATAAACCTAAACCTAACCCTAAATCTAACACTAACCCTAACCGTAAACCTAAACCTTCCCCTGACCATAAACCAAAGCCTAATCCTAACAATAACCATAACCCAAACAAAGACTAACCCTAACCCTAAACCTAACCCTAACCCTAAACCTCACACCTACCCTATCCCTAACCCTAACCCTAACCCTAACCCTAACCCTAACCCTAACACTATCCCTAACCCCTAACACTAACCCTAACCCTAACCTCTAACCCTAACCCTAACCCTAACCCTAACCCTAACCCTAACCCTAACCCTAACCCTATCCCTAACCCTAACCCTTATCCTAACACTAACACTAACCTTAACCCTAACCCTAACCTTAACCCTCACCCTAACCATCACCCTAACCCTAAACCTAACCTTAAAACCCTAAAACCTAAACCCTAAACCCCGAAAAACCCTAAACACTAATTCCAAAAGCACCCTAACCCCTAAACTCTCAACACTAAACGGTAAAAAACCCTAAACCCTAAACCCTAAACACTAAACCCTAAACAAGCCTAAACCCTAAAACCATTAACACTATACCCTAAAGAACCCTAAACTCTTAACCCTAAACATTATAGCCTAAACCCTAAAACACTATACAACCTTAAACCCTAAACCTTAAAATATCCTAAATCATAAATCCTGAACAACCTTAAACACTAAATCATAAAAAACCCTAAAAAAACCTAAACAACACTAAACGCTAAAATATAAACAACCCTAAACATTAAACTATCTTAAACGCTAAACCCTATACCCTAAACCTAAACCACCCTAAAACTTAAACAATCCTAAACCCTAAACCTTAAACCATAAACCCTAAATTTTAAACCATAAATCTAAGAATAACCATAACCCTAACCCTAACCCTAAACCTAAACCTAACCCTAACCCCAACCCTAACCTTAACCCCATAACCCTAACCCTAACCTTAAGCCTAACATAACCACATAACCCTAACCCTAACCATCACCCTAACCCTAACCCTAACCCTAACCCTAACCCTAACCCTAAACCTAACCATAAACCTAACCCTAACCCCTAACCCCTAACACTAACCCTAACCCTAACCCCTAACCCTAACCCTAACCCTAACCCTAACCCTAACCTTACCCTAACCCTAACCCTTACCCTAACCCTAACCCTAACCCTAACCTTAACCCTAACCCTAACCTTAACCCTAACCTTAACCCTAACCCCTAACCCTTACCCTAACCCTAAACCTAACCCTAACCCTAAACCTAACCCTAACCCTAACCCTAACCCTAACCGTAACCCTAAGCCTAACCCTAACCCTAACCCTAACCCTAAACCAAACCCTGACCCTAATCCTAACACTAACCCTATTTCTAATTCTAACCCTAACACTAATCCTAAACTTAAACCTAACCCCCTAATAATAACCCTAACCATAACACTAACCCTAACCCCTAACCCTAACCCTAACCATAACCCTAAACTAACCCTAACCCTAACCCT
Organism: Micromys minutus; assembly: GCF_963924665.1. Classification (NCBI taxonomy): domain Eukaryota; kingdom Metazoa; phylum Chordata; class Mammalia; order Rodentia; family Muridae; genus Micromys; species Micromys minutus. The sequence continues at coordinate 29,746,473 of NC_137966.1, read as the reverse complement.
AACCCTAACCCTAACCCAAACCCTAACACTAACCCCCTAACTTTTACCCTAACCCTAACCCTAACCCTAACCCTTACCATAACCCTAACCCTAACCATAACCCCAACCCTAACCCTAACCCTAACCGTAACCATAACACTAAACTCTAAACCCTAAACCTAATCCACCCTAAACCTTAAACAATCCTAAACCATAAACCTTAAACCCTAAACCCTAAATCTAACAATAAACCTAAACCTAACCCTAAATCTAACCCTAACCCTATATCTAACCCTAAACCTAA
>NC_137966.1:29716190-29736190 GCF_963924665.1 Micromys minutus | reverse complement strand
TAAACACTAAATTATAAACAACCCTAAAAAACCCTAAACAACTCTAAACGCTAAAACCTAAACAACCCTAACCATTAAACAATCTTAAACGCTAAATTTTGTACCCTAATCCTAAACCACCCTAAAACTTAAACAATCCTAAACCCTAAACCTTAAACCATAAACCCTAAATTTTAAACCATAAATCTAAGAATAACCATAACCCTAACCCTAATCCTAAACCTAAACCTAACCCTAACCTCAACCCTAACCTTAACCCCATAACCCTAACCCTAACCTTAAGCCTAACATAACCCCATAACCCTAACTCTAACCCAAACTCTAACCCTAATGCTAACCCTAACCCTAACCCTAACCCTAACCCCTTAACCTTAATCCCTAAATCCTAAACCCTGAACAACCATAAATACTAAACCCTGAACAACCCTAAATCATAAACCCTGAATAACCCTAAACACTAACCTCTAAACAACCCTAAACAACCCTAATCACTAAACCATAAAGAACCCTAAACACTAAACACTAAACAACCCTATACCTTAAACCTTAAACACTAAACCCTAAATAACCCTAAACCCTAAACCATTAACACTATACCCTAAACAACACTAAACACTAAATCCAAAACAACCCTAAAACCTAAACCTTAAACACTAAACCTTAAACAAACCTAAACCCTAAACACTAAACCCTAAACAACCCTAAACTTTTAACCCTAAACACTATACCCTAAACAACCCTAAACCTTAAACAATCCTAAACTCTAAACCCTAAACCCTTAACCTAAACCACCCTAAATCTTAAACAATCCTAAACCCTAAACCTTAAACCCTAAACACTAAACCCTAAACCATAAACCTAACAATAACCATAACCCTAACCCTAACCCCTAACCCTTACCCTAACCCTAACCCTAAACCTAATCCTAACCCTAACCCTAACCCTAACCCTAACCCTAACCCTAACCCTAACCCTAACCCTAAACCTAACCCTAACCTTAACCCTAATCCTAACCCTAACCCTAACCCTAACCGTAACCCTAAACCTAAACCTAATCCTAACCCTAACCGTAACCCTAACCCTAACCCTAACCCTAACCCTAAACCTAATCCTAACCCTAACCTTAACCCTAATCCTAACCCTAACCCTAACCCTAACCGTAACCATAACACTAAACTCTAAACCCTAAACCTAATCCAACCTAAACGTTAAACAATCCTAAACCATAAACCTTAGACCCTAAATCCTAAATCTAACAATAAACCTAAACCTAACCCTAAATCTAACAGTAACCCTAACCCTAACCCTAAACCCTCCCTGACCCTAACCCTAACCCTAACCCTAAACCTAACCCTGACCCTAATCCTAACACTAACCCTATATCTAATTCTAAGCCTAACACTAATCCTAAACTTAAACCTAACCCCCTAATAATAACCCTAACCCTTTCAATAACCCTAACACCTAACCCTAACCCTAACCCTAACCCTAACACTAACCCCTAACCCCTAACACTAAACCTAACCCTAACCCCTAACCCTAACCCTAACCCTAACCCTAACCCTAAACCTAACCCTAACCCTATCCCTAACCCTAACCCTTACCCTAACACTAACACTAACCTTAACCCTAACCCTAACCTTAACCCTCACCCTAACCCTCACCTTAACCCTAAACCTAACCCTAACACTAACCCTAACACCCAAAATCCTAAACCCTAAACCACGAAAAACCCTAAACACTAATTCCAAAAGCACCCTAAACCCTAAACTATAAACACTAAACGCTAAAAAACCCTAAACCCTAAACACTAAACCCTAAACAAGCCTAAACCCTAAAACCATTAACACTATACCCTAAACAACCCTAAACCCTTAACCCTAAACATTATACCCTTAACCCTAAAACACTATAAAACCTTAAACCCTAAACCTTAAAATATCCTAAATCATAAATCCTGAACAACCCTAAACACTAAATTATAAACAACCCTAAAAAACCCTAAACAACTCTAAACGCTAAAACCTAAACAACCCTAACCATTAAACAATCTTAAACGCTAAATTCTATACCCTAAACCTAAACCACCCTAAAACTTAAACAATCCTAAACCCTAAACCTTAAACCATAAGCCCTAAATTTTTAACCATAAATCTAAGAATAACCATAACCCTAACCCTAACCCTAAACCTAAACCTAACCCTAACCCCAACCCTAACCTTAACCCCATAACCCTAACCCTAACCTTAAGCCTAACATAACCCCATAACCCTAACTCTAACCCTAACTCTAACCCTAACTCTAACCCTAATGCTAACCCTAACCCTAACCCTAACCCTAACCCCTTAACCTTAATCCCTAAATTCTAAACCCTGAACAACCATAAATCCTAAACCCTGAACAACCCTAAATCATAAACCCTGAATAACCCTAAACACTAACCTCTAAACAACCCTAAACAACCCTAATCACTAAAACATAAACAACCCTAAACACTAAACCCTAAACAACCCTATACACTAAACCTTAAACACTAAACCCTAAATAACCCTAAACCCTAAACCATTAACACTATACCCTAAAGAACACTAAACACTCAACCCCAAACAACCCTAAAACCTAAACCTTAAACACTAAACCTTAAACAACCCTAAACCCTAAACACTAAACCCTAAAAAACCCTAAACTTTTAACCCTAAACTCTATACCCTAAACAACCCTAAACCTTAAACAATCCTAAACTCTAAACGCTAAACCCTTAACCTAAACCACCCTAAATCTTAAACAATCCTAAACCCTAAACCTTAAACCCTAAACACTAAACCTTAAACCCTAAACCTAACAATAACCATAACCCTAACCCTAACCCCTAACCCTTACCCTAACCCTAACTCTAACCCTAATCCTAACCCTAACCCTAACCCTAACCCTAACCCTAACCCTAACCCTAACCCTAACCCTAACCCTAAACCTAATCCTAACCCTAACCTTAACCCTAATCCTAACCCTAACCCTAACCCTAAACCTAACTGTAACCATAACACTAAACTCTAAAGCCTAAAGCTAATCCACCCTAAACCTTAAAAAATCCTAAACCATAAACCTTAGACCCTAAATCCTAAATCTAACAATAAACCTAAACCTAACCCTAAATCTAACCCTAACCCTAACCCTAACCCTAAACCCTCCCTGACTTTAACCCTAACCCTAACCCTAACCCTAACCCTAAACCTAACCCTGACCCTAATCCTAATACTAACCCTATTTCTAATTCTTACCCTAACACTAATCCTAAACTTAAACCTAACCCCCTAATAATAACCCTAACCCTAACACTAACCCTAACCCCTAACCCTAACCCTAACCCTAACCCTAACCCTAACCCTAACCTAACCCTAACCCTAACCCTAACCCTAACCAAAACCATAACACTAACCCCCTAACTTTTACCATAACCCTAACCCTAACCCTAACCCTAACCCTTACCATAACCCTAACCCTAACCCTAACACCATCCCTAACCCTAACCCTAACCGTAACCATAACACTAAACTCTAAACCCTAAACCTATTCCACCCTAAACCTTAAACAATCCTAAACCATAAACCTTAAACCCTAAACCCTAAATCTAACAATAAACCTAAACCTAACCCTAAATCTAACCCTAACCCTATCCCTAACCCTAAACCTAATCCTGACCCTAAACCTAACCCTAATCCTAACACTAACCATAACTCTAACCCTAACATTAACCCTAACCTTAACCCTAACCCTAACCCTAACCCTAACCCTAACCCTAACCCTAACCCTAACTCTAACCCTAACCCTAACACTAACCGTAACCATAATACTAAACTCTAAACCCTAAACCTAATCTACCCTAAACCTTAAACAATCCTAAACCTTAAACCTTAAACCCTAAACCCTAAATCTAACAATAAACCTAAACCTAACCCTAAATCTGACCCTAACCCTAACCCTAACCCTAAACCTAAACCTGACCCTAACCCTAACCCTAATAATAACACTAATCATAACCCAAACACTAACCCTAACCCTAACCCTAAACCTAACCCTAAACCTCACACTATCCCTAATCCTAACACTAAACCCTAAACTTTAAATCTAACCCTAACCCTAACTCTACCCTTAACACTAACCCTAACCATATCCCTAAACCTAACCCTGACTCTAATCCTAACACTAACCCTATTTCTAATTCTAACCCTAACACTAATCCTAAACTAAAACCTAACCCCCTAATAATAACCCTAACACTAAACCTAACCCTAACCCTAACCCTAAACCTAACCCTAACACTAACCCCTAACCCCTAACACTAACCCTAACCCTAACCCCTAACCCTAACCCTAACCCTAACCCTAAACTTAACCCTAACCCTAACCCTAACCCTAACCCTATCCCTAACCCTAACCCTTACCCTAACACTAACACTAACCTTAACCCTAACCCTAACCTTAACCCTCACCCTAACCCTCACCTTAACCCTAAACCTAACCCTAACACTAACACTAACACCCTAAATCCTAAACCCTAAACCCCGAAAAACCCTAAACACTAATTCCAAAAGCACCCTAAACCCTAAACTGTAAACACTAAACGCTAAAAAACCCTAAACCCTAAACCCTAAACACTAAACACTAAACAAGCCTAAACCCTAAAACCATTAACACTATACCCTAAACAACCCTAAACCCTTAACCCTAAACAATATACCCTAAACCCTAAAACACTATACAACCTTAAACCCTAAACCTTAAAATATCCTAAATCATAAATCCTGAACAACCCTAAACACTAAATCATAAACAACCCTAAAAAACCCTAAACAACTCTAAACGCTAAAACCTAAACAACCCTAAACATTAAAGAATCTTAAACGCTAAACCCTATACCCTAAACCTAAACCACCCTAAAACTTAAACAATCCTAAACCCTAAACCTTAAACCATAAATTCTAAAATTTAAACATTAAATCTAAGAATAACCATAACCCTAACCCTAACCCTAAACCTAAACCTAACCCTAACCCCAACCCTAACCTTAACCCCAAAACCCTAACCCTAACCTTAAGCCTAACATAACCCCATAACCCTAACTCTAACCCTAACTATAACCCTAATGCTAACCCTAACCCTAACCCTAACCCTAACCCTAACCCCTTAACCTTAATCCCTAAATCCTAAACCCTGAACAACCATAAATCCTAAACCCTGAACAACCCTAAATCATAAACCCTGAATAACCCTAAACACTAACCTCTAAACAACCCTAAACAACCCTAATCACTAAACCATAAACAACCCTAAACACTAAATCCTAAACAACCCTATACCCTAAACCTTAAACACTAAACCCTAAATAACTCTAAACCATAAACCATTAACACTATACCCTAAACAACACTAAACACTAAACTCAAAACAACCCTAAAACCTAAACCTTAAACACTAAACCTTAAACAACCCTAAACCCTAAACACTAAACCCAAAACAACCCTAAACTTTTATTCCTAAACACTATACCCTAAACAACCATAAACCTTAAACAATCCTAAACTCTAAACCCTAAACCCTTAACCTAAACCACCCTAAATCTTAAACAATTTTAAACCCTAAACCTTAAACCCTAAACACTAAACCCTAAACCCTAAACCTAACAATAACCATAACCCTAACCCTAACCCCTAACCCTTACCCTAACCCTAACCCTAACCCTAATCCTAACCCTAACCCTAACCCTAACCCTAACCCTAACCCTAACCCTAACCCTAACCCTAAACCTAAACCTAATCCTAACCCTAACCTTAACCCTAATCCTAACCCTAACCCTAACCCTAACCCTAACTGTAACCATAACACTAAACTCTAAACCCTAAACCTAATCCACCCTAAACCTTAAACAATCCTAATCCATAAACCTTAGACCCTAAATCCTAAATCTAACAATAAACCTAAACCTAACCCTAAATCTTACCCTAAACCTAACCCTAACCCTAAATCCTCCCTGACCCTAACCCTCACCCTAACCCTAACCCTAACCCTAAACCTAACACTGACCCTAATCCTAACACTAACCCTATTTCTAATTCTAACCCTAACACTAATCCTAAACTTTAACCTAACCCCCTAATAATAACACTAACCCTAACACTAACCCTAACTCCTAACCCTAACCCTAACCCTAACCCTAACCTAACCCTAACCCTAACCCTAATCCTAACCCTAACACTAACCCCTAACCCTTACCCTAACCCTAACCCTAACCCTCACCCTAACCATTACCCTAACCCTAACACTAACCCTAACCCTAACCCTAACCCTAACCCTAACACTAACCGTAACCATAACACTAAACTCTAAACCCTAAACCTAATCCACCCTAAACCTTAAACAATCCTAAACCATAAACCTTAAACCCTAAACCCTAAATCTAACAATAAACCTAAACCTGACCCTAAATCTAACCCTAACCCTAACCCTAACCCTAAACCTAACCCTGACCCTAACACTAACCCTAATCCTAACACTAACCATAAACCTAACCCTAACCCTAACCCTAACCTTAACCCTAACCCTAACCCTAACCCTAACCCTAACCCCTTAACCTTAATCCGTAAATCCTAAACCCTGAACAACCATAAATCCTAAACCCTGAACAACCCTAAATCATAAACCCTGAATAACCCTAAACACTAACCTCTAAACTACCCTAAATAACCCTAATCACTAAACCATAAACAACCCTAAACACTAAACCCTAAACAACCCTATACCCTAAACCTTAAACACTAAACCCTAAATAATCCTAAACCCTAAACCATTAGCACTATACCCTAAACAACACTAAACACTAAACCCAAAACAACCCTAAAACCTAAACCTTAAACACTAAACCTTAAACAACCCTAAACCCTAAACACTAAACCCTAAACAACCCTAAAATTTAACCCTAAACACTATACCCTAAACAACACAAAACCTTAAACAATCCTAAACTCTAAACCCTAATCCCTTAACCTAAACCACCCTAAATCTTAAACAATCCTAAACTCTAAACCTTAAACCCTAAACTCTAAACCCTAAACCCTAAACCTAACAATAACCATAACCCTAACCCTAACCCCTAACCCTAACCCTAACCCTAACCCTAACCCTAATCCTAACCCTAACCCTAACCCTAACCCTAACCCTAACACTAACCCTAAACCTAATCCTAACCCTAACCTTAACCCTAATCCTATCCCTAACCCTAACGCTAACCGTAACCATAACACTAAACTCTAAACCCTAAACCTAATCTACCCTAAACCTTAAACAATCCTAAACCATAAACCTTAGACCCTAAATCCTAAATCTAACAATAAACCTAAACCTAAACCTAAATCTAACCCTAACCCTAACCCTAACCCTAAACCCTCCCTGACCCTAACCCTAACACTAACCCTAACCCTAAACCTAACCCTGACCCTAATCCTAACACTAACCCTATTTCTAATTCTAACCCTAACACTAATCCTAAACTTAAACCTAACCCCATAATAATAACCCTAACCCTTTCACTAACCCTAACCCCTAACCCTAACCCTAACCCTAACCCTAACCCTAACCCTAACCTAACCCTAACCCTAACCCTAACCCTAACCCTAACTCTAACCTAACCCTAACCCTAACCCTAACCCTAACACAAACCCTAACACTAACCCCCTAACTTTTACACTAACCCTAACCCTAACCCTAAACCTAACCCTTACCATAACCCTAACCCTAACCCTAACCCTAACCTTAACCCTAACCCTAACCCTAACCCTAACCCTAACCCTAACCCTAACCCCTTAAGCTTAATCCCTAAATCCTAAACCCTGAACAACCATAAATCCTAAACCCTGAACAACCCTAAATCATAAACCCTGAATAACCCTAAACACTAACCTCTAAACTACCCTAAATAACCCTAATCACTAAACCATAAACAACCCTAAACACTAAACCCTAAACAACACTATACCCTAAACCTTAAACACTAAACCCTAAATAATCCTAAACCCTAAACCATTAGCACTATACCCTAAACAACACTAAACACTAAACCCAAAACAACCCTAAAACCTAAACCTTAAACACTAAACCTTAAACAACCCTAAACCCTAAACACTAAACCCTAAACAACCCTAAACTTTTAACCCTAAACACTATACCCTAAACAACACTAAACCTTAAACAATCCTAAACTCTAAACCCTAATCCCTTAACCTAAACCACCCTAAATCTTAAACAATCGTAAACCCTAAACCTTAAACCCTAAACATTAAACCCTAAACCCTAAACCTAACAATAACCATAACCGTAACCCTAACCCCTAACCCTTACCCTAAACCTAACCCTAACCCTAATCCTAACCCTAACCCTAACCCTAACCCTAACCCTAACCCTAACCCTAAACCTAATCCTAACCCTAACCTTAACCCTAATCCTAACCCTAACCCTAACCCTATCCGTAACCAAAACACTAAACTCTAAACCCTAAACCTAATCCACCCTAAACCTTAAACAATCCTAAACCATAAACCTTAGACCCTAAATCCTAAATCTAACAATAAACCTAAACCTAAACCTAAATCTAACCCTAACCCTAACCCTAACCCTAAACCTTCCCTGACCCTAAACCTAACCCTAACCCTAACCCTAAACCTAACCCTGACCCTAATCCTAACACTAACCCTATTTCTAATTCTACCAATAACACTAATCCTAAACTTAAACCTAACCCCCTAATAATAACCCTAACCCTTTCACTAACCCTAACCCCTAACCCTAACCCTAACCCTAACCCTAACCCTAACCCTAACCTAACCCTAACCCTAACCCTAACCCTAACCCTAACCCTAACCCTAACCCTAACCCTAACCTAACCCTAACCCTAACCCTAACCCTAACACAAACCCTAACACTAACCCCCTAACTTTTACCCTAACCCTAACCCTAACCCTAAACCTAACCCTTACCATAACCCTAACCCTAATCCTAACCCCATCCCTAACCCTAACCCTAACCGTAACCATAATACTAAACTCTAAACCCTAAACCTAATCCACCCTTAAACTTAAACAATCCTAAACCATAAACCTTAAACCCTAAACCCTAAATCTAACAATAAACCTAAACCTAAACCTAAATCTAACCCTAACCCTAACCCTAACCCTAAACATAAACCTGACCCTAACCCTAATCCTAATCCTAACACTAATCATAACCCAAACAGTAACCCTAAGCCTAACCCTAAACCTAACCCTAAACCTCACCCTATCCCTAATCTTAACACTAAACCCTAAACCTTAATTCTAACCCTAACCCTAACCCTACCCTTAACCCTAACCCTAACCATATTTCTAAACCTTATCCTGACCCTAATCCTAAAACTAACCCTATTTCTAATTCTAACCCAAACACTAATCCTAAACTAAAACCTAACCCCCTAATAATAACCCTAACACTAAACCTAACCCTAACCCTAACCCTAATCCTAACCCTAACACTAACCCCTAACACCTAACACTAACCCTAACCCAAACCCCTAACCCTAACCCTAACCCTAACCCTAACCTTAACCCTAACTCTAACCCTAAACCTAACCCTATCCCTAACCCTAACCCTTACCCTAACACTAACACTAACCTTAACCCTAACCCTAACCTTAACCCTCACCCTAACCCTCACCTTAACCCTAAACCTAACCCTAACACTAACCCTAACACCCTAAATCCTAAACCCTAAACCCCGAAAAACCCTAAACACTAATTCCAAAAGCACCCTAAACCCTAAACTATAAACACTAAACGCTAAAAAACCCTAAACCCTAAACCCTAAACACTAAACCCTAAACAAGCCTAAACCCTAAAACCATTAACACTATAACCTAAACAACCCTAAACCCTTAACCCTAAACATTATACCCTAAACCCTAAAACACTATACAACCTTAAACCCTAAACCTTAAAATATCCTAAATCATAAATAATGAACAACCCTAAACACTAAATTATAAACAACCCTAAAAAACCCTAAACAACTCTAAACGCTAAAACCTAAACAACCCTAACCATTAAACAATCTTAAACGCTAAATTTTGAACCCTAAACCTAAACCACCCTAAAACTAAAACAATCCTAAACCCTAAACCTTAAACCATAAACCCTAAATTTTAAACCATAAATCTAAGAATAACCATAACCCTAACCCTAACCCTAAACCTAAACCTAACCCTAACCCCAACCCTAACCTTAACCCCATAACCCTAACCCTAACCTTAAGCCTAACATAACCCCATAACCCTAAATCTAACCCTAACTCTAACCCTAATGCTAACCCTAACCCTAACCCTAACCCTAACCCTAACCCCTTAACCTTAATCCCTAAATCCTAAACCCTGAACAACCATAAATCCTAAACCCTGAACAACCCTAAATCATAAACCCTGAATAACCCTAAACACTAACCTCTAAACAACCCTAAACAACCCTAATCACTAAACCATAAACAACCCTAAACACTAAACCCTAAACAACCCTATACCCTAAACCTTAAACACTAAACCCAAATAACCCTAAACCCTAAACCATTAACACTATACCCTAAACAACACTAAACACTAAACCCAAAACAACCCTAAAACCTAAACCTTAAACACTAAACCTTAAACAACCCTAAACCCTAAACACTAAACCCTAAACAACCCTAAACTTTTAACCCTAAACACTATACCCTAAACAACCCAAAACTTTAAACAATCCTAAACTCTAAACCCTAAACCCTTAAACTAAACCACCCTAAATCTTAAACAATCCTAAACCCTAAACCTTAAACCCTAAACACTAAACCCTAAACCCTAAACCTAACAATAACCATAACCCTAACCCTAACCCCTAACCCTTACCCTAACCCTAACCCTAATCCTAATCCTAACCCTAACCCTAACACTAACCCTAACCCTAACCCTAACCCTAACCCTAACCCTAAACCTAACCCTGACCCTAATCTTAACACTAACCCTATTTCTAATTCTAACCCTAACACTAATCCTAAACTTCAACCTAACCCCCTAATAATAAACCGAACCCTAACACTAACCCTAACCCCTAACCCTAACCCTAACCCTAACCCTAACCCTAACCCTAACCTAACCCTAACCCTAACACTAACCCTTACCCTAGCCCTAACACTAACCCCTAACCCTTACCCTAACCCTAGCCCTAACCCTAACCATTACCCTAACCCTAACCCTAACCCTAACCCTAACCCTAACACTAACCGTAACCATAACACTAAACTCTAAACTCTAAACCTAATCCACCCTAAACCTTAAACAATCCTAAACCATAAACCTTAAACCCTAAACACTAAATCTAAAAATAAACCTAAACCTGACCCTAAATCTAACCCTAAACCTAACCCTAACCCTAAACCTAACCCTGACCCTAACACTAACCCTAATCCTAACACTAACCATAACCCTAACCCTAACCCTAACCCTAACCTTAACCCTAACCCTAACCCTAACCCTTACCCTAACCCTAACCCTAACCCTAACCCTAACCCTAACCCTAACCCTAACCCCTTAACCTTAATCCCTAAATCCTTAACCCTGAACAACCATAAATCCTAAACCCTGAACAACCCTAAATCATAAACCCTGAATAACCCTAAACACTAACCTCTAAACAACCCTAAACAACCCTAATCACTAAACCATAAACAACCCTAAACACTAAACCCTAAACAACCCTATACCCTAAACCTTAAACACTAAACCCTAAATAACCCTAAACCCTAAACCATTAACACTATACCCTAAACAACACTAAACACTAAACCCAAAACAACCCTAAAACCTAAACCTTAAACACTAAACCTTAAACAACCCTAAAACCTAAACACTAAACCCTAAACAACCCTAAACTTTTAATCCGAAACACTATACCCTAAACAACCCTAAACCTTAAAGAATCCTAAACTCTAAACCCTAAACCCTTAACCTAAACCACCCTAAATCTTAAACAATCCTAAACCCTAAACCTTAAACCCTAAACACTAAACCCTAAACACTAAACCTAAAAATAACCATAACCCTAACCCTAACCCCTAACCCTTACCTAACCCTAACCCTAACCCTAATCCTAACCCTAACCCTAAGCCTAACCCTAACCCTAACCCTAACACTAACCCTAACCCTAAACCTAATCCTAACCCTAACCTTAACCCTAATCCTAACCCTAACCCTAACCCTAACACTAACCGTAACCATAACACTAAACTCTAAACCCTAAACCTAATCCACCCTATAGCTTAAACAATCCTAAACCATAAACCTTAGACCCTAAATCCTAAATCTAACAATAAACCTAAACCTAACCCTAAATCTAACCCTAACCCTAACCCTAACCCTAAATCCTCCCTGACCCTAACCCTAACCCTAACCCTAACCCTAACCCAAAACCTAATCCTGACCCTAATCCTAACACTAACCCTATTTTTAATTCTAACCCTAACACTAATCCTAAACTTAAACCTAACCCATAATAATAACCCTAACCCTAACACTAACCCTAACCCCTAACCCTAACCCTAACCCTAACCCTAACCCTAACCTAACCCTAACCCTAAACTTAACCCTAACCCTAACACTAACCCTAAGCCTAACCATTACCCTAACCCTAAACCTAACCCTAACCCTAACCCTAACCCTAACCCTAACCGTAACCATAACACTAAACTCTAAACCCTAAACCTAATCCACCCTAAACCTTAAACAATCCTAAACCATAAATCTTAAACCCTAAACACTAAATCTAACAATAAACCTAAACCTGACCCTAAATCTAACCCTAACCCTAACCCTAACCCTAAACCTAACCCTGACCCTAACACTAACCCTAATCCTAACACTAACCATAACCCTAACCCTAACCCTAACCCTAACCTTAATCCTAACCCTAACCCTAAACCTAACCCTTACCCTAACCCTAACCCTAACCCTAACCTAACCCTAACCCTAACCCTAACCCTAACCCTAACACTAACCCCCTAACTTTTACCCTAACCCTAACCCTAACATTAACCCTAACCTTAACCCTAACCCTAACCCTAACCCTAACCCTAACTCTAACCCTAACTTTAACCCTAACCGTAACCATAATACTAAACTCTAAACCCTAAACCTAATCTACACTAAACCTTAAACAATCCTAAACCCTAAACCCTAAATCTAACAATAAACCTAAACCTAACGCTAAATCTAACCCTAACCCTAACCCTAACCCTAAACCTAAACCGGACCCTAACCCTAACCCTAATAATAACACTAATCATAACCCAAACACTAACCCTAACCCTAACCCTAAACCTAACCATAAACCTCACACTATCCCTAATCCTAACACTAAACCCTAAACTTTAAATCTAACCCTAACCCTAACTCTACCCTTAACCCTAACCCTAACCATATCCCTAAACCTAACCCTGACCCTAATCCTAACACTAACTCTATTTCTAATTCTAACCCTAACACTAATCCTAAACTAAAACCTAACCCCCTAATAATAACCCTAACACAAAACCTAACCCTAACCCTAACCCTAACCCTAAAACTAACCCCTAACCCCTAACACTAACCCTAACACTAACCCCTAACCCTAACCCTAACCCTAACCCTAACCTTAACCCTAACCCTAACCCTAACCCTAACCCTATCCCTAACCCTAACCCTTACCCTAACACTAACACTAACCTTAACCCTAACCCTAACCTTAACCCTCACCCTAACCCTCACCTTAACCCTAAACCTAACCCTAACACTAACCCTAACACCCTAAATCCTAAACCCTAAACCCCGAAAAACCCTAAACACTAATTCCAAAAGCACCCTCAACCCTAAACTATAAACACTAAACGCTAAAAAACCCTAAACTCTAAACCCTAAACACTAAACCCTAAACAAGCCTAAACCCTAAAACCATTAACACTATACCCTAAACAACCCTAAACCCTTAACCCTAAATATTATACCCTAAACCCTAAAACACTATACAACCTTAAACCCTAAACCTTAAAATATCCTAAATCATAAATCCTGAACAAGCCTAAACACTATATCATAAACAACCCTAAAAAACCCTAAACAACTCTTAACGCTAAAACCTAAACAACCCTAAACATTAAACAATCTTAAACGCTAAACCCTATACCCTAAACCTAAACCACCCTAAAACTTAAACAATCCTAAACCCGAAACCTTAAACCATAAACCCTAAATTTTAAACCATAAATCTAAGAATAACCATAACCCTAACCCTAACCCTAAACCTAAACCTAACCCTAACCCCAACCCTAACCTTAACCCCATAACCCTAACCCTAACCTTAAGCCTAACATAACCCCATAACCCTAAATCTAACCCTAACTCTAACCCTAATGCTATCCCTAACCCTAACCCTAACCCTAACCCCTTAACCTTAATCCCTAAATCCTAAACCCTGAACAACCATAAATCCTAAACCCTGAACAACCCTAAATCATAAACCCTGAATAACCCTAAACACTAACCTCTAAACAACCCTAAACAACCCTAATCACTAAACCATAAACAACCCTAAACACTAAACCCTAAACAACCCTATACCCTAAACCTTAAACACTAAACCCAAATAACCCTAAACCCTAAACCATTAACACTATACCCTAAACAACACTAAACACTAAACCCAAAACAACCCTAAAACCTAAACCTTAAACACTAAACCTTAAACAACCCTAAACCCTAAACACTAAACCCTAAACAACCCTAAACTTTTAACCCTAAACACTATACCCTAAACAACCCTAAACCTTAAACAATCCTAAACTCTAAACCCTAAACCCTTAACCTAAACCACCCTAAATCTTAAATAATCCTAAACCCTAAACCTTAAACCCTAAACACTAAACCCTAAACCCTAAACCTAACAATAACCATAACCCTAACACTAACCCCTAACCGTTACCCTAACCCTAACCCTAACCCTAATCCTAACCCTAACCCTAACACTAACCCTAACCCTAACCCTAACCCTAACCCTAACCCTAAACCTAACCCTGACCCTAATCTTAACACTAACCCTATTTCTAATTCTAACCCTAACACTAATCCTAAACTTCAACCTAACCCCCTAATAATAAACCGAACCCTAACACTAACACTAACCCCTAACCCTAACCCTAACCCTAACCCTAACCCTAACCCTAACCTATCCCTAACCCTAACCCTAACCCTAACCCTAACCCTAGCCCTAACACTAACCCCTAACCCTTACACTAACCCTAACCCTAACCCTAACCATTACCCTAACCCTAACCCTAACCCTAACCCTAACCCTAACACTAACCGTAACCATAACACTAAACTCTAAACCCTAAACCTAATCCACCCTAAACCTTAAACAATCCTAAACCATAAACCTTAAACCCTAAACACTAAATCTAAAAATAAACCTAAACCTGACCCTAAATCTAACCCTAAACCTAACCCTAACCCTAAACCTAACCCTGACCCTAACACTAACCCTAATCCTAACACTAACCATAACCCTAACCCTAACCCTAACCCTAACCTTAACCCTAACCCTAACCCTAACCCTAACCCTTACCCTAACCCTAACCCTAACCCTAACCCTAACCCTAACCCTAACTCTAACCCCTTAACCTTAATCCCTAAATCCTAAACCCTGAACAACCATAAATCCTAAACCCTGAACAACCCTAAATCATAAACCCTGAATAACCCTAAACACTAACCTCTAAACAACCCTAAACAACCCTAATCACTAAACCATAAACAACCCTAAACACTAAACCCTAAACAGCCCTATACCCTAAAGCTTAAACACTAAACCCTAAATAACCCTAAACCCTAAACCATTAACACTATACCCTAAACAACACTAAACACTAAACCCAAAACAACCCTAAAACCTAAACCTTAAACACTAAACCTTAAACAACCCTAAACCCTAAACACTAAACCCTAAACTACCCTAAACTTTTAAACGAAACACTATACCCTAAACAACCCTAAACCTTAAACAATCCTAAACTCTAAACCCTAAACCCTTAACCTAAACCACCCTAAATCTTAAAAAATCCTAAACCCTAAACCTTAAACCCTAAACACTAAACCCTAAACACTAAACCTAAAAATAACCATAACCCTAACCCTAACCCCTAACCCTTACCTAACCCTAACCCTAACCCTAATCCTAACCCTAACCCTAAGCCTAACCCTAACCCTAACCCTAACCCTAACCCTAAACCTAATCCTAACCCTAACCTTAACCCTAATCCTAACCCTAACCCTAACCCTAACCCTAACCGTAACCATAACACTAAACTCTAAACCCTAAACCTAATCCACCCTATAGCTTAAACAATCCTAAACCATAAACCTTAGACCCTAAATCCTAAATCTAACAATAAACCTAAACCTAACCCTAAATCTAACCCTAACCCTAACCCTAACCCTAAATCATCCCTGACCCTAACCCTAACCCTAACCCTAAACCTAACCCAAAACCTAATCCTGACCCTAATCCTAACACTAACCCTATTTTTAATTCTAACCCTAACACTAATCCTAAACTTAAACCTAACCCATAATAATAACCCTAACCCTAACACTAACCCTAAACCCTAACCCTAACCCTAACCCTAACCCTAACCTAACCCTAAACCTAAACTTAACCCTAACCCTAACACTAACCCCTAACCCTTACCCTAACCCTAACCCTAAGCCTAACCATTACCCTAACCCTAAACCTAACCCTAACCCTAACCCTAACACTAACCGTAACCATAACACTAAACTCTAAACCTTAACCTAATCCACCCTAAACCTTAAACAATCCTAAACCATAAACCTTAAACCCTAAACCCTAAATCTAACAATAAACCTAAACCTGACCCTAAATCTAACCCTAACCCTAACCCTAACCCTAAACCTAACCCTGACCCTAATCCTAACACTAAACCTATTTCTAATTCTAACCCTAACACTAATTCTAAACTTAAACCTAACCCCCTAATAATAACCCTAACCCTAACACTAACCCTAACCCCTAACCCTAACCCTAACCCTAACCCTAACCTTACCCTAACCCTACCCTTAACCCTAACCCTAACCCTAACCCTAACCCTAACCTTAACCCTAACCCTAACCTTAACCCTAACCCTAACTCTAACCCCTAACCCTTACCCAAACCCTAACCCTAACCCTAACCCTAAACCTAACCCTAACCCTAACCATAACCATAACCATAACCCTAACCCTAACCCTAACCCTAACCCTAAACCTAACCCTAACCCTAACCTTAACCCTAATCCTAACCCTAACCCTAACCCTAACCCTAACCCTAACCCTAACCATAACACTAAACTCTAAACCCTAAACCTAATCCACCCTAAACCTTAAACAATCCTAAACCATAAACCGTAGACCCTAAACCCTAAATCTAACATTAAACCTAAACCTAACCCTAAATCTAACCCTAACCCTAAACCCTACCTGACCCTAACCCTAACCCTAACCCTAACCCTAACCCTAAACCTAACCCTGACCCTAATCCTAACACTAAACCTATTTCTAATTCTAACCCTAACACTAATCCTAAACTTAACCCTAAACCCTCTAATAATAACCCTAACCCTAAAACTAACCCTAAACCCTAACCCTAACCCTAACCCTAACCCTAACCTAACCCTAACCCTTACCCTTACCCTAACCCAAACCCTAACACTAACCCCCTAACTTTTACCCTAACCCTAACCCTAACCCTAACCTTTACCATAACCCTAACCCTAACCCTAACCCCATCCCTAACCCTAACCCTAACCGTAACCATAACACTAAACTCTAAACCCTAAACCTAATCCACCCTAAACCTTGAACAATCCTAAACCATAAACCTTAAACTCTAAACCCTAAATCTAACAATAAACCTAACCTAACCCTAAATTTAACCCTAACCCTATCCCTAACCCTAAACCTAACCCTGACCCTAACCCTAACCCTAATCCTAACACTAACCATAACCCTAACCCTAACACTAACCCTAACCTTAACCCTAACCCTAACCCTAACCCTAAACCTAACTCTAACCCTAACCCTAACCCTAACCGTAACCATAATACTAAACTCTAAACCCTTAACCTAATCCACCCTAAACCTTAAACAATCCTAAACCATAAACCTTAAACCCTAAACCTTAAATCTAACAATAAACCTAAACCTAACCCTAAATCTAACCCTAACCCTAACCCTAACCCTAAACCTAAACCTGACCCTAACCCTAACCCTAATCCTAACACTAATCATAACCCAAACACTAACCCTAACCCTAACCCTAAACCTAACCCTAAAACTCACACTATCCCTAATCCTAACACTAAACCCTAAACTTTAAATCTAACCCTAACCCTAACCCTACCCTTAACCCTAACCCTATCCCTAAACCTAACCCTGACCCTAATCCTAACACTAACCCTATTTCTAATTCTAACCCTAACACTAATCCTAAACTAAAACCTAACCCCCTAATAATAACCCTAACACTAAACCTAACCCTAACCCTAACCCTAACCCTAACCCTAACACTAACCCCTAAGCCCTAACACTAACCCTAACCCTAACCCCTAACCCTAACCCTAACCCTAAACTTAACCCTAACCCTAACCCTAACCCTATCCCTAACCCTAACCCTTACCCTAACACTAACACTAACCTTAACCCTAACCCTAACCTTAACCCTCACCCTAACCCTCACCTTAACCCTAAACCTAACACTAACACTAACCCTAACACCCTAAATCCTAAACCTTAAGCCCCGAAAAACCCTAAACACTAATTCCAAAAGCACCCTAAACCCTATACTATAAACACTAAACGCTAAAAAACCCTAAACCCTAAACCCTAAACACAAAACCCTAAACAAGCCTAAACCCTAAAACCATTAATACTATACCCTAAACAACCCTAAACCCTTAACCATAAACATTATACCCTAAACCCTAAAACACTATACAACCTTAAACCCTAAACCTTAAAATATCCTAAATCATAAATCCTGAACAACCCTAAACACTAAATTATAAACAACCCTAAAAAACCCTAAACAACTCTAAACGCTAAAACCTAAACAACCCTAACCATTAAAAAATCTTAAACGCTAAATTCTATACCCTAAACCTAAACCACCCTAAAACTTAAACAATCCTAAACCCTAAACCTTAAACCATAAACCCTAAATTTTAAACCATAAATCTAAGAATAACCATAACCCTAACCCTAACCCTAAACCTAAACCTAACCCTAACCCCAACCCTAACTTTAACCCCATAACCCTAACCTAACCTTAAGCCTAACATAACCCCGTAACCCTAACTCTAACCCTAACTCCAACCCTAACTCTAACCCTAATGCTAACCCTAACCCTAACCCTAACCCTAACCCTAACCCTAACCCCTTAACCTTAATCCCTAAATCCTAAACCCTGAACAACCATAAATCCTAAACCCTGAACAACCCTAAATCATAAACGCTGAATAACCCTAAACACTAACCTCTAAACAACCCTAAACAACCCTAATCACTAAACCATAAACAACCCTAAACACTAAACCCTAAACAACCCTATACCCTAAACCTTAAACACTAAACCCTAAATAACCCTAAACCCTAAACCATTAACACTATACCCTAAACAACACTAAACACTAAACCCAAAACAACCCTAAACTTTTAACCCTAAACACTATACCCTAAACAACCCTAAACCTTAAACAATCCTAAACTCTAAACCCTAAACCCTTAACCCAAACCACCCTAAATCTTAAACAATCCTAAACCCTAAACCTTAAACCCTAAACACTAAACCCTAAACCCTAAACCTAACAATAACC
>NC_137966.1:29703690-29706190 GCF_963924665.1 Micromys minutus | reverse complement strand
CTAAACCCTAAACCTTAAACCATAAACCCTAAATTTTAAACCATAAATCTAAGAATAACCATAACCCTAACCCTAACCCTAAACCTAAACCTAACCCTAACCCCAACCCTAACTTTAACCCCATAACCCTAACCTAACCTTAAGCCTAACATAACCCCGTAACCCTAACTCTAACCCTAACTCTAACCCTAACTCTAACCCTAATGCTAACCCTAACCCTAACCCTAACCCTAACCCTAACCCTAACCCCTTAACCTTAATCCCTAAATCCTAAACCCTGTACAACCATAAATCCTAAACCCTGAACAACCCTAAATCATAAACGCTGAATAACCCTAAACACTAACCTCTAAACAACCCTAAACAACCCTAATCACTAAACCATAAACAACCCTAAACACTAAACCCTAAACAACCCTATACCCTAAACCTTAAACACTAAACCCTAAATAACCCTAAACCCTAAACCATTAACACTATACCCTAAACAACACTAAACACTAAACCCAAAACAACCCTAAACTTTTAACCCTAAACACTATACCCTAAACAACCCTAAACCTTAAACAATCCTAAACTCTAAACCCTAAACCCTTAACCCAAACCACCCTAAATCTTAAACAATCCTAAACCCTAAACCTTAAACCCTAAACACTAAACCCTAAACCCTAAACCTAACAATAACAATAACCCTAACCCTAACCCCTAACCCTTACCCTAACCCTAACCCTAATCCTAATCTTAACCCTAACCCTACCCCTAACCCTAACCCTAACCCTAACCCAAACCCTAAACCTAAACCTAATCCTAACCCTAACCTTAACCCTAATCCTAACCCTAACCCTAACCCTAACCGTAACCGTAACCATAACACTAAACTCTAAACCCTAAACCTAATCCACCCTAAACCTTAAACAATCTTAAACCATAAACCTTAGACCCTAAATCCTAAATCTAACAATAAACCTAAACCTAACCCTAAATCTTACCCTAACCCTAACCCTAAACCCTCCCTGACCCTAACCCTCACCCTAACCCTAACCCTAACCCTAAACCTAACCCTGACCCTAATCCTAACACTAAACCTATTTCTAATTCTAACCCTAACACTCATCCTAAACTTAAACCTAACCCCCTAATAATAACCCTAACCCTAACACTAACACTAACACCTAACCCTAACCCTAACCCTAACCCTAACCCTAACCTAACCCTAACCCTAACCCTAACCCTAACCTTAACACTAACCCCTAACCCTTACCCTAACCCTAACCCTAACCCTAACCCTAACCCTAACCATTACCCTAACCCTAACCCTAACCCTAAGCCTAACACTAACCGTAACCATAACACTAAACTCTAAACCCTAAACCTAATCCACCCTAAACCTTAAACAATCCTAAACCATAAACCTTAAACCCTAAAATCTAAATCTAACAATAAACCTAAACCTGACCCTAAATCTAACCCTAACCCTAACCCTAACCCTAACCCTAACCCTAACCCTAAACCTAACCCTGACCCTAACCCTAACCCTAATCCTAACACTAACCATAACCATAACTCTAACCCTAACTCTAACCCTAACTCTAACCCTAATGCTAACCCTAACCCTAACCCTAACCCTAACCCTAACCCCTTAACCTTAATTCCTAAATCCTAAACCCTGAACAACCATAAATCCTAAACCCTGAACAACCCTAAATCATAAACGCTGAATAACCCTAAACACTAACCTCTAAACAAACCTAAACAACCCTAATCACTAAACCATAAACAACCCTAAACACTAAACCCTAAACAACCCTATACCCTAAACCTTAAACACTAAACCCTAAATAACCCTAAACCCTAAACCATTAACACTATACCCTAAAAAACACTAAACACTAAACCCAAAACAACCCTAAAACCTAAACCTTAAACACTAAACCTTAAACAACCCTAAACCCTAAACACTAAACCCTAAACAACCCTAAACTTTTAACCCTAAACACTGTACCCTAAAAAACCCTAAACCTTAAACAATCCTAAACTCTAAACCCTAAACCCTTAACCTAAACCACCCTAAATCTTAAACAATCGTAAACCCTAAACCTTAAACCCTAAACACTAAACCCTAAACCCTAAACCTAACAATAAACATAACCCTAACCCTAACCCCTAACCCTTACCCTAACCCTAACCCTAACCCTAATCCTAACCCTAACCCTAACCCTAACCCTAACCCTAACCCTAACCCTAAACCTAATCCTAACCCTAACCTTAACCCTAACCCTAACCCTAACCCTAACCCTAACCCTAACCCTAACCCTAACCCTAACCCTAACCCTAAACCTAACCCTAACCCTAACCCTAACCGTAACCATAACACTAGACTCTAAACCCTAAACCTAATCCACCCTAAACCTTAAACAATCCTAAACCATAAACCTTAGACCCTAAATCCTAAATCTAACAATAAACCTAAACCTAACCCTAAATCTAACACTAACCCTAA
>NC_137966.1:29696190-29698690 GCF_963924665.1 Micromys minutus | reverse complement strand
GTAACCCTAACCCTAACAGTAACCATAACACTAAACTCTAAACCCTAAACCTAATCCACCCTAAACCTTAAACAATCCTAAACCATAAACCTTAGACCCTTAATCCTAAATCTAACAATAAACCTAAACCTAACCCTAAATCTAACCCTAACCCTAACCCTAACCCTAAACCCTCCCTGACTTTAACTTTAACCCTAACCCTAACCCTAACCCTAAACCTAACCCTGACCCTAATCCTAACACTAACCCTATTTCTAATTCTAACCCTAACACTAATCCTAAACTTAAACCTAACCTCCTAATAATAACCCTAACCCTAACACTAACCCTAACCCCTAACCCAAACCCTATCCCTAACCCTAACCTAACCCTAACCCTAACCCTAACCCTAACCCAAACCCTAACACTAACCTTCTAACTTTTACCATAACCCTAACCCTAACCCTAACCCTAACCCTTACCATAACCCTAACCCTAACCCTAACCCCATCCCTAACCCTAACCCTAACCGTAACCATAACACTAAATTCTAAACCCTAAACCTAATCCACCCTAAACCTTAAACAATCCTAAACCATAAATCTTAAACCCTAAACCCTAAATCTAACAATATACCTAAACCTAACCCTAAATCTAACCCTAACCCTATCCCTAACCCTAAACCTATCGTGACCCTAACCCTAACCCTAATCCTAACACTAACCATAACCCTAACCCTAACATTAACCCTAACCTTAACCCTAACCCTAACCCTAACCCTAACCCTAACTCTAACCCTAACCCTAACCCTAACTGTAACCATAATACTAAACACTAAACCCTAAACCTAATCTACCCTAAACCTTAAACAATCCTAAACCTTAAACCTTAAACCCTAAACCCTAAATCTAAAAATAAACCTAAACCTAACCCTAAATCTAACCCTAACCCTAACCCTAACCCTAAACCTAAACCTGACCCTAACCCTAACACTAATAATAACACTAATCATAACCCAAACACTATCCCTAACCCTAACCCTAAACCTAACCCTAAACCTCACACTATCCCTAAACTTAACACTAAACCCTAAACTTTAAATCTAACCCTAACCCTAACCCTACCCTTATCCCTAACCCTAACCATATCCCTAAACCTAACCCTGACCCTAATCCTAACACTAACCCTATTTCTAATTCTAACCATAACACTAATCCTAAACTTAAACCTAACCCCCTAATAATAACCCTAACACTAAACCTAACCCTAACCCTAACCCTAACCCTAACCCTAACACTAACCCCTAACCCCTAACACTAACACTAACCCTAACCCCTAACCCTAACCCTACCCCTAACCCTAACCTTAACCCTAACCCTAACACTAACCCTAAACCTATCCCTAACCCTAACCCTTACCCTAACACTAACACTAACCTTAACCCTAACCCTAACCTTAACCCTCACCCTAACCCTCACCTTAACCCTAAACCTAACCCTAACACTAACCCTAACACCCTAAATCCTAAACCCTAAACCCTGAAAAACCCTAAACACTAATTCCAAAAGCACCCTAAACCCTAAACTATAAACACTAAAAGCTAAAAAACCCTAAACCCTAAACCCTAAACACTAAACACTAAACAAGCCTAAACCCTAAAACCATTAACACTATACCCTAAACAACCCTAAACCCTTAACACTAAACATTATACCCTAAACCCTAAAACACTATACAACCTTAAACCCTAAACCTTAAAATACCCTAAATCATAAATCCTGAACAACCCTAAACACTAAATCCTAAACAACCCTAAAAAACCCTAAACAACTCTAAACCCTAAAACCTAAACAACCCTAAACATTAAACAATCTTAAACGCTAAACCATATACCCTAAACCTAAACCACCCTAAAACTTAAACAATCCTAAACCCTAAACCTTAAACCATAAACCCTAAAATTTAAACCTTAAATCTGAGAATAACCATAACCCTAACCCTAACCCTAAACCTAAACCTAACCCTAACCCCAACCCTAACCTTAACCCCATAAACCTAACCCTAACCTTAAGCCTAACATAACCACATAACCCTAACTCTAACCCTAACTCTAACCCTAATGCTAACCCTAACCCTAACCCTAAACCTAACCCTAACCCCTTAACCTTAATCCCTAAATCCTAAACCCTGAACAACCATAAATCCTAAACCATGAACAACCCTAAATCATAAACCATGAATAACCCTAAACACTAACCTCTAAACCACCCTAAACAACCCTAATCACTAAACCATAAACAATTCTAAACACTAAATACTAAACAACCCTATACCCTAAACCTTAAACACTAAACCCTAAATAACTCTAAACCCTAAACCATTAACACTATACCCTAAACAACACTAAACACTAAACCCAAAACAACCCTAAAACCTAAACCTTAAACACTAAACCTTAAACAACCCTAATCCCTAAACACTAAACCCTAAACAACCCTAAACTTTTAACCCTAAACACTAT
>NC_137966.1:29671190-29683690 GCF_963924665.1 Micromys minutus | reverse complement strand
CTTAACCTTAATCCCTAAATCCTAAACTCTGAACAACCATAAATCCTAAACCCTAAACAACCCTAAATCATAAACCCTGAATAACCCTAAACACTAACCTCTAAACAACCCTAAACAACCCTAATCACTAAACCATAAACAACCCTAAACACTAAACCCTAAACAACCCTATACCCTAAACCTTAAACACTAAACCCTAAATAACCCTAAACCCTAAACCATTAACACTATACCCTAAACAACACTAAACACTAATCCCAAAACAACCCTAAAACCTAAACCTAAAACACTAAAACTTAAACAACCCTAAACCCTAAACACTAAAGCCTAAACAACCCTAAACTTTTAACCCTAAACACTATACCCTAAAAAACCCTAAACCTTAAACAATCCTAAAGTCTAAACCCTAAACCCTTAACCTAAACAACCCTAAATCTTAAACAATCCTAAACCCTAAACCTTAAACCCTAAACACTAAACCCTAAACCCTAAACCTAACAATAACCATAACCCTAACCCTAACCACTCACCCTTAACCTAACCCTAACCCTAACCCTAATCCTAACCCTAACCCTAACCCTAACCCTAACCCTAACCTTAACCCTAAACCTAATCCTAACCCTAACCTTAACCCTAATCCTAACCCTAACCCTAACCCTAACCCTAACCGTAACCATAACACTAAACTCTAAACCCTAAACCTAATCCACCCTAAACCTTAAACAATCCTAAACCATAAACCTTAGACCCTAAATCCTAAATCTAACAATAAACCTAAACCTAACCCAAACTCTAACCCTAACCCTAACCCTAACTCTCAACCCTCCCTGACCCTAACCCTAACCCTAACCCTAACCCTAAATCTAACCCTGACCCTAATCCTAACACTAACCCTATTTCTAATTCTAACCCTAACACTAATCCTAAACTTAAACCTAACCCCCTAATAATAACCCTAACCCTAACACTAACCCTATCCCCTAACCCTAACCCTAACCCTAACCCTAAACCTAACCCTAACACTAACCCCTAACCCTAACCCTAACCCTAACCCTAACCCTATCCATTACCCTAACCCTAACCCTAACCCTTACCCTAACACTAACCGTAACCATAACACTAAACTCTAAACACTAAAACTAATCCACCCTAAAACTTAAACAATCCTAAACCATAAACCTTAAACCCTAAACCCTAAATCTAACAATAAACCTAAACCTGACCCTAAATCTAACCCTAACCCTAACCCTAAACCTAACCCTGACCCTAACCCTAACCCTAATCCTAACACTAAACATAACCCTAACCCTAACCCTAACCCTAACCTTAACTCTAACCCTAACCCTAACCCCAACCCTAACCTTAACCCTAACCCTAACCCCTTAACCTAATCCCTAAATCCTAAACCATGAACAACCATAAATCCTAAACCCTGAACAACCCTAAATCATAAACCCTGAATAACCCTAAACACTAACCTCTAAACAACCCTTAACAACCCCAATCACTAAACCATAAACAACCCTAAACACTAAACCCTAAACAACCCTATACCCTAAACCTTAAACACTAAACCCTAAATAACCCTAAACCCTAAACCATTAACACTATACCCTAAACAACACTAAACACTAAACCCAAAACAACCCTAAAACCTAAACCTTAAACACTAAACCTTAAACAACCCTAAACCCTAAACACTATACCCTAAATAACCCTAAACTTTTAACCCTAAACACTATACCCTAAACACCCCTAAACCTTAAACAATCCTAAACTCTAAACCCTAAACCCTTAACCTAAACCACCCTAAATCTTAAACAATCCTAAACCCTAAACCTTAAACCCTAAACACTAAACCCTAAACCCTAAACCTAACAATAACCATAACCCTAACCCTAACCCCTAACCCTTACCCTAACCCTAACCCTAACCCTAATCCTAACCCTAACCCTAACCCTAACCCTAACCCTAAACCTAACCCTAACCCTAACCCTAAACCTAATCCTAACCCTTACCCTAACCCTAACTTTAACCCTAACCCTAATCCTATCACTAAACCCTAAACCCTAAACCTAACCCTAACCCTAAAACTAAACTTTAAATCCTAAACCTAATCTACCCTAAACCTTAAACAATCCTAAACCCTAAACCCTGAACCCTAAACCTAACCCTAACCCAAACCCTAACACTAACCATAACCCTAACACTATATTGTAAACCCTAAATTTAAGTTACGATAAACCTTAAACAATCCTACACCCTAAACCTTAAACTCTAAACCTAACAATTACCATAACCCTAACCCTAATCCTAACCCTAACCCTAACCCTAAACGTAACCCTAACACTAAACTTAACCCTAACCCTAACCCTAACGCTAAACCTAACACTAACACTAAACCTAATCCTAACCCTAAACCTAACCCTAAACCTGACCCTAACCCTAACCCTAACCCTAACCCTAATCCTAACTCTAACCCTAATCCTAACAATAAACCTAAACCTAACCCTAACCCTAACCCTAACCCTAAACCTAACACTAACCTTAACCCTAACCCTAACCCTAACCCTAACAGTAATCCCTAAACCCTAAACCTAACCCTAACGATATCCCAAACACAAAACTCTAAACCCTAAAAATAATCCACCCTAAACCTTAAACTATCCTAAATCCTAAACCTTTATCCTAAACCCTAAACCCTAAACCTAACAATATCCATGACCCTAAACGTAACCCTAAACCTAACCCTAACCCTAACCCTAATCCGAACACTAAACCCTAAACCCTA
The DNA here is from genome assembly GCF_963924665.1 of Micromys minutus. Classification (NCBI taxonomy): domain Eukaryota; kingdom Metazoa; phylum Chordata; class Mammalia; order Rodentia; family Muridae; genus Micromys; species Micromys minutus. The sequence goes on along the minus strand of NC_137966.1, from coordinate 29,680,899 downwards.
AACCCTAAACCTAAGCCTAACATTAACACTAAACTCTAAACCCAAAACCTAATCTACCCTAAACCTTAAACAATCCTAAACCCAAAACCTTAGACCCTAAACACTAAACCCTAAACCCAACATTAAACCTAACCCTAACCCTAACCCTAACCCTAACCCTAAACCTAACCCTAACCTTAAGGCTAACCATAAACCTAACCCTAACCCTAAACCTGACCTTAACCCTAACCCTAACCCTAAACCTAACAATAAACATAATCATAATCCTTACTCTAACCCTAACCCTAACCCTAACCGTAACCCTAACCCTAATACTAACCGTAACACTAACCCTAAATCTAACAATAAACCTAAACCTAACCCTAAATCTAACCCTAACCCTAACCCTAACCATAAATCTAACAATAAACCTAAACCTAACCCTAAATCTAACCCTAACCCTAACCCTAACCCTAAACCTAATCCTAACACTAACCATAACCCAAACACTAACCCTAACCCTAACCCTAAACCTAACCCTAACCCTAAACCTCACACTAACCCTAATCCTAACACTAAACCTTAAACTTTAAATCTAACCCTAACCCTAACCCTACCCCTAACCCTAACCCTAACCCTATCCCTAAACATAACCCTGACCCTAATCCTAACACTAACCCTATTTCTAATTCTAACCCTAACACTAATCCTAAATTTAAACCTAACCCCCTAATAATAACCCTAACACTAAACCTAACCCTAACCCTAACCCTAAACCTAACCCTAAAACTCACACTATCCCTATTCCTAACACTAAACCCTAAACTTTAAATCTAACCCTAACCCTAACCCTACCCTTAACACTAACCCTAACCATATCCCTAAACCTAACCCTGACCCTAATCCTAACACTAACCCCATTTCTAATTCTAACCCTAACACTAATCCTAAACTAAAACCTAACCCCCTAATAATAACCCTAACACTAAACCTAACCCTAAGCCTAACCCTAACACTAACCCTAACACTAACACCTAACCCCTAACACTAACCCTAATCCTAACCCCTAACCCTAACCCTAACCCTAACCCTAACCTTAACCGTAACCCTAACCCTAACCCTAACCCTATCCCTAACCCTAACCCTTACCCTAACACTAACACTAACCTTAACCCTAACCCTAACCTTCACCCTCACCCTAACCCTCATTTTAACCCTAAACCTAACCCTAACACTAAACCTAACACCCTAAATCCTAAACCGAAAACCCCGAAAAACCCTAAACACTAATTCTAAAAGCACCCTAAACCCTAAACTATAAACACTAAACGCTAAAAAACCCTATACCCTAAACCCTAAACACTAAACACTAAACAAGCCTAAACCCTAAAACCATTAACACTATACCCTAAACAACCCTAAACCCTTAACCCTAAACATTATACCCTAAACCCTAAAACACTATACAACCTTAAACCCTAAACCATAAAATATCCTAAATCATAAATCCTGAACAACCCTAAACACTAAATCATAAACAACCCTAAAAAACCCTAAATAACTCTAAACGCTAAAACCTAAACAACCCTAAACATTAAACAATCTTAAACGCTAAACCCTATACCCTAAACCTAAACCACCCTAAAACTTAAACAATCCTAAACCCTAAACCTTAAACCATAAACCCTAAATTTTAAACCATAAATCTAAGAATAATCATAACCCTAACACTAAACCTAAACCTCACCCTAACCCCAACCCTAACCTTAACCCCATAACCCTAACCCTAACCTTAAGCCTAACATAACCCCATAACCCTAACTCTAACCCTAACTCTAACCCTAATGCTAACCCTAACCCTAACCCTAACCCTAACCCTAACCCCTTAACCTTAATCCCTAAATCCTAAACCCTGAACAACCATAAATCCTAAACCGTGAACAACCCTAAATCATAAACCCTGAATAACCATAAACACTAACCTCTAAACAACCCTAAACAACCCTAATCACTAAACCATAAACAACCCTAAACACTAAATCCTAAACAACCCTATACCCTAAACCTTAAACACTAAACCCTAAATAACCCTATACCCTAAACCATTAACACTATACCCTAAACAACACTAAACACTAAACCCAAAACAACCCTAAAACCTAAACCTTAAACACCAAACCTTAAACAACCCTAAACCCTAAACACTAAACCCTAAACAACCCTAAACTTTTAACCCTAAACACTATACCCTAAACAACCCTAAACCTTAAACAATCCTAAACTCTAAACCCTAAACCCTTAACCTAAACCACCCTAAATCTTAAACAATCCTAAACCCTAAACCTAAAACCCTAAACACTAAACCCTAAACCCTAAACCTAACAATAACCATAACCCCAACCCAAACCCCTAACCCTTACCCTAACCCTAACCCTAACCCTAATCCTAACCCTAACCCTAACCCTAACCCTAACCCTAACCCTAACCCTAAACCTAAACCTAATCCTAACCCTAACCTTAACCCTAATCCTAACCCTAACCCTAACCCTAACCCTAACCGTAACCATAACACTAAACCCTAAACCCTAAACCTAATCCACCCTAAACCTTAAACAATCCTAAACCATAAACCTTAGACCCTAAATCCTAAATCTAACAATAAACCTAAACCTAACCCTAAATCTTACCCTAACCCTAAACCTAACCCTAAACCCTCCCTGACCCTAACCCTCACCCTAACCCTAACCCTAACCCTAAACCTAACCCTGACCCTAATCCTAACACTAACCCTATTTCTAATTCTAACCCTAACACTAATCATAAACTTAAACCTAACCCCCTAATAATAAACCTAACCCTAACACTAACCCTAACGCCTAACCCTAACCCTAACCCTAACCCTAACCCTAACCCTATCCTAACCCTAACCCTAACCCTAACCCTAACCCTAACACTAACCCCTAACCCTTACCCTAACTCTAACCCTAACCCTAAACCTAACTCTAACCATTACCCTAACCCTAACCCTAACCCTAACCCTAACCCTAACCCTAACACTAACCGTAACCATAACACTAAACTCTAAACCCTAAACCTGATCCACCCTAAACCTTAAACAATCCTAAACCATAAACCTTAAACCCTAAACCCTAAATCTAACAATAAACCTAAACCTGACCCTAAATCTAACCCTAACCCTAACCCTAACCCTAAACCTAACCCTGACCCTAACCCTAACCCTAATCCTAACACTAACCCTAACCCTAACCCTAACCCTAACCCTAATCTTAACCCTAACCCTAACCCTAACCCTAACCCTAACCCTAACCCTAACCCTAACCCCTTAACCTTAATCCCTAAATCCTAAACCCTGAACAACCATAAATCCTAAACCCTGAACAACCCTAAATCATAAACCCTGAATAACCCTAAACACTAAACTCTAAACAACCCTAAACAACCCTAATCACTAAACCATAAACAACCCTAAACACTAAACCCTAAACAACCCTATACCCTAAATCTTAAACACTAAACCCTAAATAACCCTAAACCCTAAACCATTAACACTATACCCTAAACAACACTAAACACTAAACCCAAAACAACCCTAAAACCTAAACCTTAAACACTAAACCTTAAACAACCCTAAACTCTAAACACTAAAACCTAAACAACCATAAACTTTTAACCCTAAACACTATACCCTAAACAACCCTAAACCTTAAACAATCCTAAACTCTAAACCCTAAACCCTTAACCTAAACCACCCTAAATCTTAAACAATCATAAACCCTAAACCTTAAATCCTAAACACTAAACCCTAAACCCTAAACCTAACAATAACCATAACCCTAACCCTAACCCCTAACCCTTACCCTAACCCTAACCCTAACCCTAATCCTAACCCTAACCCTAACCCTAACCCTAACCCTAACCCTAAACCTAATCCTAACCCTAACCTTAACCCTAATCCTAACCCTAACCCTAACCCTAACCCTAACCGTAACCATAACACTAAACTCTAAACCCTAAACCTAATCCACCCTAAACCTTAAACAATCCTAAACCATAAACCTTAGACCCTAAATCCTAAATCTAACAATAAACCTAAACCAAACCCTAAATCTAACCCTAACCCTAACCCTAACCCTAAACCCTCCCTGACCCTAACCCTAACCCTAACCCTAACCCTAAACCTAACCCTGACCCTAATCCTAACACTAACCCTATTTCTAATTCTAACCCTAACACTAATCCTAAACTTAAACCTAACCCCCTAATAATAACCCTAACCCTTTCACTAACCCTAACCCCTAACCCTAACCCTAACCCTAACCCTAACCCTAACCTAACCCTAACCCTAACACTAACCCTAACCCTAACCTAACCCTAACCCTAACCCTAAATCTAACACAAACCCTAACACTAACCCCCTAACTTTTACCCTAACCCTAACCCTAACCATATACCTAACCCTTACCATAACCCTAACCCTAACCCTAACCCCATCCCTAACCCTAACCCTAACCGTAACCATAACACTAAACTCTAAACCCTAAACCTAATCCACCCTAAACCTTAAACAATCCTAAACCATAAACCTTAAACCCTATACCTAAATCTAACAATAAACCTAAACCTAACCCTAAATCTAACCCTAACCCTATCCCTAACCCTAAACCTAACCCTGACCCTAACCCTAACCCTAATCCTAACACTAACCATAACCCTAACCCTAACACTAACCCTAACCTTCTCCCTAACCCTAACCCTAAACCTAACCCTAAACCCTAACTCTAACCCTAACCCTAACCCTAACCGTAACCATAATACTAAACTCTAAACCCTAAACCTAATCCACCCTTAAACTTAAACAATCCTAAACAATAAACCTTTAACCCTAAACCCTAAATCTAACAATAAACCTAAACCTAACCCTAAATCTAACCCTAACCCTAACCCTAACGCTAAACATAAACCTGACCCTAACCTTAATCCTAATCCTAACACTAATCATAACCCAAACACTAACCCTAACCCTAACCCTAAACCTAACCCTAAACCTCACCCTATCCCTAATCCTAACACTAAACCCTAAACTTTAATTCTAACCCTAACCCTAACCCTTAACCCTAACCCTAACCATATTTCTAAACCTAACCCTGACCCTAATCCTAACACTAACCCTATTTCTAATTCTCACCCTAACACTAATCCTAAACTAAAACCTAACCCCCTAATAATAACCCTAACACTAAACCTAACCCTAACCCTAACCCTAACCCTAACCCTAACACTAACTCCTAACCCCTAACACTAACCCTAACCCAAACCCCTAACCCTAACCCTAACCCTAACCCTAACCTTAACCCTAACCCTAACCCTAACGCTAACCCTATCCCTAACCCTAACCCTTATTCTAACACTAACACTAACCTTAACCCTAACCCTAACCTTAACCCTCACCCTAACCCTCACCTTAACCCTAAACCTAACCCTAACACTAACCCTAACACCCTAAATCCTAAACCCTAAACCCCGAAAAACCCTAAACACTAATTCCAAAAGCACCCTAAACCCTAAAATATAAACACTAAACGCTAAAAAACCCTAAACCCTAAACCCTAAACACTAAACCCTAAACAAGCCTAAACCCTAAAACCATTAACACAATACCCTAAACAACCCTAAACCCTTAACCCTAAACATTATACCCTAAACCCTAAAACACTATACAACCTTAAACCCTAAACCTTAAAATATCCTAAATCATAAATCCTGAACAACCCTAAACACTAAATTATAAACAACCCTAAAAAACCCTAAACAACTCTAAACGCTAAAACCTAAACAACCCTAACCATTAAACAATCTTAAACGCTAAATTTTGTACCCTAAACCTAAACTACCCTAAAACTTAAACAATCCTAAACCCTAAACCTTAAACCATAAACCCTAAATTTTAAACCATAAATCTAAGTATAACCATAACCCTAACCCTAACCCTAAACCTAAACCTAACCCTAACCCCAACCCTAACCTTAACCCCATAACCCTAACCCTAACCTTAAGCCTAACATAACCCCATAACCCTAACCCTAACCTTAACCCTAACCCTAACCCTAACCCTAACCCTAACCCTAACCCTAACCCTAACCCCTTAACCTTAATCCCTAAATCCTAAACCCTGAACAACCATAAATCCTAAACCCTGAACAACCCTAAATCATAAACCCTGAATAACCGTAAACACTAACCTCTAAACAACCCTAAACAACCCTAATCACTAAACCATAAACAACCCTAAACACTAAACCCTAAACAACCCTATACCCTAAACCTTATACACTAAACCCTAAATAACCCTAAACCCTACACCATTAACACTATACCCTAAACAACACTAAACACTAAACCCAAAACAACCCTAAAACCTAAACCTTAAACACTAAACCTTAAACAACCCTAAACCCTAAACACTAAACCCTAAACAACCCTAAACTTTTAACCCTAAACACTATACCCTAAACAACCCTAAACCTTAAACAATCCTAAACTCTAAACCCTAAACCCTTAACCTAAACCACCCTAAATCTTAAACAATCATAAACCCTAAACCTTAAACCCTAAACACTAAACCCTAAAACCTAAACCTAACAATAACCATAACCCTAACCCTAACCCCTAACCCTTACCCTAACCCTAACCCTAACCCAAATCCTAACCCTAACCCTAACCCTAACCCTAACCCTAACCCTAACCCTAACCCTAAACCTAATCCTAACCCTAACCTTAACCCTAATCCTAACCCTAACCCTAACCCTAACCGTAACCGTAACACTAAACTCTAAACCCTAAACCTAATCCACCCTAAACCTTAAACAATCCTAAACCATAAACCTTAGACCCTAAATCCTAAATCTAACAATAAACCTAAACCTAACCCTAAATCTAAACCTAACCCTAACCCTAACCCTAAACCCTCCCTGACCCTAACGCTAACCCTAACCCTAACCCTAAACCTAACCCTGACCCTAATCCTAACACTAACCCTATTTCTAATTCTAACCCTAACACTAATCCTAAACTTAAACCTAACCCCCTAATAATAACCCTAACCCTTTCACTAACCCAAAACCCTAACCCTAACCCTAACCCTAACCCTAACCCTAACCTAACCCTAACCCTAACCCTAAATCTAATACAAACCCTAACACTAACCCCCTAACTTTTACCCTAACCCTAACCCTAACCATAAACCTAACCCTTACCATAACCCTAACCCTAACCCTAACCCCATCCCTAACCCTAACCCTAACCGTAACCATAACACTAAACTCTAAACCCTAAACCTAATCCACCCTAAACCTTAAACAATCCTAAACCATAATCCTTAAACCCTAAACCCTAAATCTAACAATAAACTTAAACCTAACCCTAAATCTAACCCTAACCCTATCCCTAACCCTAAACCTAACCCTGACCCTAACCCTAACACTAACCATAACCCTATCCCTAACACTAACCCTAACTTTAACCCTAACCCTAACCCTAACCCTAACCCTAACTCTAACCCTAACCCTAACCCTAACCGTAACCATAATACTAAACTCTAAACCCTAAACCTAATCCACCCTTAAACTTAAACAATCCTAAACCATAAACCTTTAACCCTAAACACTAAATCTAACAATAAACCTAAACCTAACCCTAAATCTAACCCTAACCCTAACCCTAACCCTAAACATAAACCTGACCCTAACCCTAATCCTAATCCTAACACTAATCATAACCCAAACAATAACCCTAACCCTAACCCTAAACCTAACCCTAAACCTCACCCTATCCCTAATCCTAACACTAAATCCTAAACTATAATTCTAACCCTAACCCTAACCCTACCCTTAACCCTAACCCTAACCATATTTCTAAACCTAACCCTGACCCTAATCCTAACACTAACCCTATTTCTAATTCTGACCCTAACACTAATCCTAAACTAAAACCTAACCCCCTAATAATAACCCTAACACTAAACCTAACCCTAACCCTAACCCTAACCCTAACACTAACCCCTAACCCCTAACACTAACCCTAACCCAAACCCCTAACCCTAACCCTAACCCTAACCCTAACCCTAACCCTATCCCTAACCCTAACCCTTATTCTAACAATAACACTAACCTTAACCCTAACCCTAACCTTAACCCTCACCCTAACCCTCACCTTAACCCTAAACCTAACCCTAACACTAACCCTAACACCCTAAATCCTAAACCCTAAACCCCGAAAAACCCTAAACACTAATTCCAAAAGCACCCTAAACCCTAAACTATAAACACTAAACGCTAAAAAACCCTAAACCCTAAACCATAAACACTAAACCCTAAAAAAGCCTAAACCCTAAAACCATTAACACTATACCCTAAACAACCCTAAACCCTTAACCCTAAACATTATACCCTAAACCCTAAAACACTATACAACCTTAAACCCTAAACCTTAAAATATCCTAAATCATAAATCCTGAACAACACTAAACACTAAATTATAAACAAACCTAAAAAACCCTAAACAACTCTAAACGATAAAACCTAAACAACCCTAACCATTAAACAATCTTAAACGCTAAATTTTATACCCTAAACCTAAACCACCCTAAAACTTAAACAATCCTAAACCCTAAACCTTAAACCATAAACCCTAAATTTTAAACCATAAATCTAAGAATAACCATAACCCTAACCCTAACCCTAAACCTAAACCTAACCCTAACCCCAACCCTAACCTTAACCCCATAACCCTAACCCTAACCTTAAGCATAACATAAACCCATAACCCTAACTCTAAACCTAACTCTAACCCTAATGCTAACCCTAACCCTAACCCTAACCTCTTAACCTTAATCCCTAAATCCTAAACCCTGAACAACCATAAATCCTAAACCCTGAACAACCCTAAATCATAAACCCTGAATAACCCTAAACACTAACCTCTAAACAACCCTAAACAACTCTAATCACTAAACCATAAACAACCCTAAACACTAAACCCTAAACAACCCAATACCTTAAATATTAAACACTAAACCCTAAATAACCCTATACCCTAAACCATTAACACTATACCCTAAACAACAATAACACTAAACCCAAAAAAACCCTAAAACCTAAACCTTAAACACTAAACCGTAAACAACCCTAAACCCTAAACACTAAACCCTAAACAACCCTAAACTTTTAACCCTAAACACTATACCCTAAACAACCCTAAACCTTAAACAATCCTAAACTCTAAACCCTAAACCCTTAACCTAAACCACCCTAAAACTTAAACAATCCTAAACCCTAAACCTTAAACCCTAAACACTAAACACTAAACCCTAAACCTAACAATAACCATAACCCTAACCCTAACCCCTAACCCTTACCCTAACCCTAACCCTAACCCTAATCCTAACCCTAACCCTAACCCTAACCCTAACCCTAACCCTAACCCTAAACCTAACTTTAACCTTAACCCTAATCCTAACCCTAACCCTAACCCTAAGCGTAACCCTAACCCTAAACCTAATCCTAACCCTAACCCTAACCCTAACCCTAACCCTAACCCTAACCCTAAACCTAATCCTAACCCTAACCTTAACCCTAATCCTAACCCTAACCATAACCCTAACCGTAACCATAACACTAAACTCTAAACTCTAAACCTAATCCACCCTAAACCT
>NC_137966.1:29658690-29661190 GCF_963924665.1 Micromys minutus | reverse complement strand
TAACCCTAACCCTAACCCTCACCCTAACCCTAACCCTAACCCTAACCCTAACCCTAACCCTAAACCTAACCCCTAACCCCTAACACTAACCCTAACCCTAACCCTAACCCTATCCATTACCCTAACCCTAACCCTAACCCTAACTCTAACCCTAACCCTAACACTAACCGTAACCATAACACTAAACTCTAAACACTAAAACTAATCCACCCTAAACCTTAAACAATCCTAAACCATAAACCTTAAACCCTAAACCCTAAATCTAACAATAAACCTAAACCTGACCCTAAATCTAACCCTAACCGTAACCCTCCCCTAAATCTAACCCTGATCCTAACCCTAATCCTAATCCTAACACTAACTATAACCCTAACCCTAACCCTTACCCTAACCTTAACCCTAACCCTAACCCTAACCCTAACCCTAACCTTAACCCTAACCCTAACCCCTTAACCTTAATCCCTAAATCCTAAACCCTGAACAACCATAAATCCTAAACCCTGAACAACCCTAAATCATAAACCCTGAATAACCCTAAACACTAACCTCTAAACAACCCTAATGAACCCTAATCACTAAACCATAAACAACCCTAAACACTAAACCCTAAACAACCCTATACCCTAAACCTTAAACACTAAACCCTAAAAAACCCTAAACCCTAAACGATTAACACTATACCCTAAACAACACTAAACACTAAACCCAAAACAACCCTAAAACCTAAACCTTAAACACTAAACCTTAAACAACCCTAAACCCTAAACACTAAAACCTAAACAACCCTAAACTCTTAATCCTAAACACTATACCCTAAACAACCCTAAACCTTAAACAATCCTAAACTCTAAACCCTAAACCCTTAACCTAAACCACCCTAAATCTTAAACAATCCTAAACCCTAAACTTTAAACCCTAAACACTAAACCCTAAACCCTAAACCTAACAATAACTATAACCCTAACCCTAACCCCTAACCCTTACCCTAACCCTAACCCTAACCCTAATCCTAACCCTAACCCTAACCCTAACCCTAACCCTAAACCTAATCCTAACCCTTACCCTAACCTTAACTTTAACCCTAACCCTAATCATAACACTAAACCCTAAACCTTAAACCTAACCCTAACCCTAAAATTAAACTTTAAATCCTAAACCTAATCTACCCTAAACCTTAAACAATCATAAACCCTAAACCCTGAACCCTAAACCTAACCCTAACCCTAACCCTAACACTAACCATAACCCTAACACTAAATTGTAAACCCTAAATTTAAGTTACGATAAACCTTAAACAATCCTAAACCCTAAACCTTAAACCCTAAACCTAACAATTACCATAACCCTAACCCTAATCCTAACCCTTACCCTAAACGTAACCCTAACACTAAACCTAACCCTAACACTAACCCTAACCCTAAACCTAACACTAACACTAAACCTAATCCTAACCCGAACCCTAACCCTAAACCTGACCCTAACCCTAACCCTAACCCTAACCCTAATCCTAACTCTAACCCTAATCCTAACAATAAACCTAAACCTAACCCTAACCCTAACCCTAAACCTAACACTAACCTTAACACTAACCCTAACCCTAACCCTAACAGTAATCCCTAAACCCTAAACCTAACCCTAATGATATCCCAAACACAAAACTCTAAACCCTAAAAATAATCCACCCTAAACCTTAAAAAATCCTAAATCCTAAACCATTACCCTAAACCCTAAACCCTAAACCTAACAATATCCATGACCCTAAACGTAACCCTAAACCTAACCCTAACCTAACCCTAATCCGAACACTAAACCCTAAACCCTAAACCTAACCCTAACCTTAACACTAAACTCTAAACCCTAATCCTAATCTACCCTAAACCTTAAACAATCCTAAACCCAAAACCTTAGACCCTAAACACTAAACCCTAAACCTAACAATAAACCTAACCCTAACCCTAACACTAACCCTAACCCTAAACCTAACCCTAACCGTAACCCTAACCCTAAACCTAACCCTAACCTTAAGCCTAACCATAAACCTAACCCTAACCCTAAACCTAACCTTAACCCTAACCCTAACCCTAAACCTAACAATAAACATAATCATAACCCTTACCCTAACCCTAACCCTAACCCTAACCGTAACCCTAACCCTAACCCTAACCGTAACACTAACTCTAACCCTAACCCTAACCTAACCCTAACCCCAAACCTAACCCTAACCTTAACCTTAACCATAACACTAAACTCTAAACCCTAAACATAATCCACCCTAAACTTTAAAAAATCATAAACCATAAACCTTAAACCCTAAACCCTAAATCTAACAATAAACCTAAACCTAATTCTAAATCTATCCCTAACCCTAACCCTAACCCTAAACCTAACCCTGACCTTAACCCTAACCCTAATCCTAACACTAACCATAACCCTAACCCTAACCCTAACCTTAACCCTAACCATAACCCTAACCAAACCTAACCCTAACCCTAACCCAAAC
>NC_137966.1:29643690-29646190 GCF_963924665.1 Micromys minutus | reverse complement strand
CTTAACCTAAACCACCCTAAATCTTAAACAATCCTAAACCCTAAACCTTAAACCCTAAACACTAAACCCTAATCCCTAAACCTAACAATAACCATAACCCTACCACTAACTCCTAAACCTTACCCTAACCCTAACCCTAACCCTAATCCTAACCCTAACCCTAACCCTAACCCTAACCCTAACCCTAACTCTAAACCTAATCCTAACCCTAACCTTAACCCTAATCCTAACCCTAACCCTAACCCTAACCCTAACCGTAACCATAACAGTAAACTCTAAACCCTAAACCTAATCCACCCTAAACCTTAAACAATCCTAAACCATAAACCTTAGACCCTAAATCCTAAATCTAACAATAAACATAAACCTAACCCTAAATCTAACCCTAACCCTAACCGTAACCCTAAACCCTCCCTGACCCTAACCTTAACCCTAACCCTAACCCTAACCTTAACCCTAAACCTAACCCTGACGCTAATCCAAACACTAACCCTATTTCTAATTCTAACCCTAACACTAATCCTAAACTTAAACCTAACCCCCTAATAATAACCCTAACACTAACACTAACCCTAACCCCTAACCTTAACCCTAACCCTAACCCTAACCCTAACCCTAACACTAACCCCTAACCCTTACCCTAACCCTAACCCTAACCCTAACCATTACCCTAACCCTAACCCTAACCCTAACCCTAACCCTAACACTAACCGTAACCATAACACTAAACTCTAAACCCTAAACCTAATCCACCCTAAACCTTAAACAATCCTAAACCATAAACCTTAAACCCTAAACCCTAAATCTAACAATAAACCTAAACCTGACCCTAAATCTGACCCTAACCCTAACCCTAACCCTAAACCTAACCCTGACCATAACCCTAACCCTAATCCTAACACTAACCATAACCCTAACCCTAACCCTAACCCTAACCTTAACCCTAACCCTAACCCTAAACCTAACCCTAACCCCTTAACCTTAATCCCTAAATTCTAAACCCTGAACAACCATAAATCCTAAACCCTGAACAACCCTAAATCATAAACCCTGAATAACCCTAAACACTAACCTCTAAACAACCCTAAACAACCCTAATCACTAAACCATAAACAACCCTAAACACTAAACCCTAAACAACCCTATACCCTAAACATTAAACACTAAACCCTAAATAACCCTAAACCCTAAACCATTAACACTATACCCTAAACAACACTAAACATTAACCCAAAACAACCCTAAAACCTAAACCTTAAACACTAAAACTTAAACAACCCTAAACCCTAAACACTAAAGCCGAAACAACCCTAAACTTTTAACCCTAAACACTATACCCTAAACAACCCTAAACCTTAAACAATCCTAAAGTCTAAACCCTAAACCCTTAACCTAAACCACCCTAAATAGTAAACAATCCTAAACCCTAAACCTTAAACCCTAAACACTAAACCCTAAACCCTAAACCTAACAATAACCATAACCCTAACCCTAACCCCTAACCCTTACCCTAACCCTAACACTAACCCTAATCCTAACCCTAACCCTAACCCTAACCCTAACCCTAACCCTAACTCTAAACCTAATCCTAACCCTAACCTTAACCCTAATCCTAACCCTAACCCTAACACTAACCCTAACCGTACCCATAACAGTAAACTCTAAACCCTAAACCTAATCCACCCTAAACCTTAAACAATCCTAAACCATAAACCTTAGACCCTAAATCCTAAATCTAACAATAAACCTAAACCTAACCCTAAATCTAACCCTAACCCTAACCCTAACCCTAAACCCTCCCTGACCCTAACCCTAACCCTAACCCTAACCCTAACCCTAACCCTAACCCTAAACCTAACCCTGACCCTAATCCTAACACTAACCCTATTTCTAATTCTAACCCTAACACTAATCCTGAACTTAAACCTAACCCCCTAATAATAACCCTAACCCTAACACTAACCCTAACCCCTAACCTTAACCCTAACCCTAACCCTAACCCTAACCCTAACACTAACCCCTAAACATTACCCTAACCCTAACCCTAACCCTAACCCTAACCATTACCCTAACCCTAACCCTAACCCTAACCCTCACCCTAACACTAACCGTAACCATAACACTAAACTCTAAACCCTAAACCTAATCCACCCTGAACCTTAAACAATCCTAAACCATACACCTTAAACCCTAAACCCTAAATCTAACAATAAACCTAAACCTGACCCTAAATCTAACCCTAACCCTAACACTAACCCTAAAACTAACCCTGACCCTAACCCTAACCCTAATCCTAACACTAACCATAACCCTAACCCTAACCCTAACCCTAACCTTAACCCTAACCCTAACCCTAACCCTAACCCTAACCCTAACCCTAACCCTAACCTAACCCTAACCTTAACCCTAACCCTAACCCCTTAACCTTAATCCCTAAATTATAAACCCTGAACAACCATAAATCCTAAACCCTGAACAACCCTAAATCATAAACCCTGAA
>NC_137966.1:29631190-29638690 GCF_963924665.1 Micromys minutus | reverse complement strand
AACCTTAACACTAAACCTAACCCTAACCCTAACCCTAACCCTAACCCTAACCCTAACACTAACCCCTAACCCCTAAAACTAACCCTAACCCTAACCCCTAACCCTAACCCTAACCCTAACCCTAACCCTAACCCTAACCCTAAACCCTCCCTGACCCTAACCCTAACCCTAACCCTAACCCTAACCCTAAACCTAACCCTGACCCTAATCCTATCCCTAACCCTAACCCTTACCCTAACACTAACACTAACCTTAACCCTAACCCTAACCTTAACCCTCACCCTAACCCTCACCTTAACCCTAAACCTAACACTAACACTAACCCTAACACACTAAATCCTAAACCCTAAACCCCGAAAAACCCTAAACACTAATTCTAAAGCACCCTAAACCCTAAACTATAAACACTAAATGCTAAAAAACCCTAAACCCTAAACCCTAAACACTAAACCCTAAACAAGCCTAAACCCTAAAACCATTAACACTATACCCTAAACAACCCTAAACCCTTAACCCTAAACATTATAGCCTAAACCCTAAAACACTATACAACCTTAAACCCTAAACCTTAAAATATCCTAAATCATAAATCCTGAACAACCCTAAACACTAAATTATAAACAACCCTAAAAAACCCTAAACAACTCTAAACGCTAAAACCTAAACAACCCTAACCATTAAAGAATCTTAAACGCTAAATTCTATACCCTAAACCTAAACCACCCTAAAACTTAAACAATTTTAAACCCTAAACCTTAAACCATAAACCCTAAATTTTAAACCATAAATCTAAGAATAACCATAACCCTAAACCTAACCCTAAACCTAAAACTAACCCTAACCCCAACACTAACCTTAACCCCATAACCCTAACCCTAACCTTAAGCCTAACATAACCCCATTACCCTAACTCTAACCCTAACTCTAACACTAATGCTAACCCTAACCCTAACCCTAACCCTAACCCCTTAACCTTAATCCCTAAATCCTAAACCCTGAACAACCATAAATCCTAAACCCTGAACAACCCTAAATCATAAACCCTGAATAACCCTAAACACTAACCTCTAAACAACCCTAAACAACCCTAATCACTAAACCATAAACAACCCTAAACACTAAACCCTAAACAACCCTATACCCTAAACCTTAAACACTAAACCCTAAATAACCCTAAACCCTAAACCATTAACACTATACCCTAAACAACACTAAACACTAAATCCAAAACAACCCTAAAACCTAAACCTTAAACACTAAACCTTAAACAACCCTAAACCCTAAACACTAAACCCTAAACAACCCTAAACTTTTAACCCTAAACACTATTCCCTAAACATCCCTAAACCTTAAACAATCCTAAACTCTAAACCCTAAACCCTTAACCTAAACCACCCTAAATCTTAAACAATCATAAACCCTAAACCTTAAACCCTAAACACTAAACCATAACCCTAAACCTAACAATAACCATAACCTTAACCCTAACCCCTAACCCTTACCCTAACCTTAACCCTAACCCTAATCCTAACCCTAACCCTAACCCTAACCCTAACCGTAACCATAACACTAAACTCTAAACCCTAAACCTAATCCACCCTAAACCTTAAACAATCTTAAACCATAAACCTTAGACCCTAAATCCTAAATCTAACAATAAACCTAAACCTAACCCTAAATCTAACCCTAACCCTAACCCTAACCCTAAACCCTCCCTGACCCTAACCCTAACCCTAACCCTAACCCTAACCCTAAACCTAACCCTGACCCTAATCCTAACACTAACCCCATTTCTAATTCTAACCCTAACACTAATCCTAAACTTAAACCTAACCGCCTAATAATAACCCTAACCCTAACACTAACCCTAACCCCTAACCCTAACCCTAACCCTAACCCTAACCTAACCCTAACCCAAACCCTAACCCTAACCCTAACACTAACCCCCTAACTTTTACCCTAACCCTAACCCTAATATTAACCCTAACCTTAACCCTAACCCTAACCCTAACCCTAACCCTAACCCTAACCCTAACTCTAACCCTAACCCTAACCCTAACCGTAACCAAAATACTAAACTCTAAACCCTAAACCTAATCTACCCTAAACCTTAAACAATCCTAAACCTTAAACCTTAAACCCTAAACCCTAAATCTAACAATAAACCTAAACCTAACCCTAAATCTAACCCTAACCCTAACCCTAACCCTAAACCTAAACCTGACCCTAACCCTAACCCTAATAATAACACTAATCATAACCCAAACACTAACCCTAACCCTAACCCTTAACCTAACCCTAAACCTCACACTATTTCTAATCCTAACACTACACCCTAAACTTTAAATCTAACCCTAACCATAACTCTACCCTTAACCCTAAACCTAACCATATCCCTAAACCTAACCCTGACCCTAATCCTAACACTAACCCTATTTCTAATTCTAACCCTAACACTAATCCTAAACTAAAACCTAACCCCCTAATAATAACCCTAACACTAAACCTAACCCTAACCCTAACCCTAACCTAACCCTAACACTAACCCCTAACCCCTAACACTAACCCTAACACTAACCCCTAACCCTAACCCTAACCCTAACCCTAACCCTATCCCTAACCCTAACCCTTACCCTAACACTAACACTAACCTTAACCCTAACCCTAACCTTGACCCTCACCCTAACCCTCACCTTAACCCTAAACCTAACCCTAACACTAACCCTAACACACTAAATCCTAAACCCTAAACCCCGAAAAACCCTAAACACTAATTCCAAAAGCACCCTAAACCCTAAACTATAAACACTAAATGCTAAAAAACCCTAAACCCTAAACCCTAAACTCTAAACCCTAAACAAGCCTAAACCCTAAAACCATTAACACTATACCCTAAACAACCCTAAACCCTTAACCCTAAACATTATACCCTAAACCCTAAAACACTATACAACCTTAAACCCTAAACCTTAAAATATCCTAAATCATAAATCCTGAACAACCCTAAACACTAAATCATAAACAACCCTAAAAAACCCTAAACAACTCTAAACGCTAAAACCTAAACAACCCTAACCATTAAACAGTCTTAAACGCTAAACCCTATACCCTAAACCTAAACCACCCTAAAACTTAAACAATCCTAAACCCTAAACCTTAAACCATAAAACCTATATTTTAAACCATAAATCTAAGAATATCCATAACGCTAACCCTAACCCTAAACCTAAACCTAACCCTAACCCCAACCCTAACCTTAACCCCATAACCCTAACCCTAACCTTAAGCCTAACATAACCCCATAACCCTAACTCTAACCCTAATGCTAACCCTAACCCTAACACTAACACTAACCCCTAACCCTAACCCTAACCCTAACCCTAACCCTAACCTAACTCTAACCCTAACCCTAACCCTAACACTAACACTAACCCCTAACCCTTACCCTAACCCTAACCCTAACCCTAACCCTAACCATTACCCTAACCCTAACCCTAACCCTAACCCTAACACTAACACTAACCGTAACCATAACACTAAACTCTAAACCCTAAACCTAATCCACCCTAAACTTTAAACAATCCTAAACCATAAACCTTAAACCCTAAACACTAAATCTAACAATAAACCTAAACCTGACCCTAAATCTAACCCTAACCCTAACCCTAACCCTAAAACTAACCCTGACCCTAACCCTAACCCTAATCCTAACACTAACCATAAACCTAACCCTAACCCTAACCCTAACCCTAACCTTAACCCTAACCCTAACCCTAACCCTAACCCTTACCCTAACCCTAACCCTAACCCTAACCCTAACCCCTTAACCTTAATCCCTAAATCCTAAACCCTGAACAACCATAAATCCTAAACCCTGAACAACCCTAAATCATAAACCCTGAATAACCCTAAACACTAACCTCTAAACAACCCTAAACAACCCTAATCACTAAACCATAAACAACCCTAAACACTAAACCCTAAACAACCCTATACCCTAAAACTTAAACACTAATCCCTAAATAACCCTAAACCCTAAACCATTAACACTATACCCTAAACAACACTAAACACTAAACCCAAAACAACCCTAAAACCTAAACCTTAAACACTAAACCTTAAACAACCCTAAACCCTAAACACTAAACCCTAAACAACCCTAAATTTTAAATCCGAAACACTATACCCTAAACAACCCTAAACCTTAAACAATCATAAACTCTAAACCCTAAACCCTTAACCTAAACCACCCTAAATCTTAAACAATCCTAAACCCTAAACCTTAAACCCTAAACACTAAATCCTAAAACCTAAACCTAACAATAACCATAACACTAACCCTAACCCTTAACCTTTACCCTAAACCTAACCCTAACCCTAATCCTAACCCTAACCCTAACCCTAACCCTAACCCTAACCCTAACCCTAAACCTAATCCTAACCCTAACCTTAACCCTAATCCTAACCCTAACCCTAACCCTAAACCTAACCGTAACCATAACACTAAACTCTAAACCCTAAACCTAATCCACCCTAAACCTTAAACAATCCTAAACAATAAACCTTAGACCCTAAATCCTAAATCTAACAATAAACCTAAACCTAACCCTAAATCTAACCCTAACCCTAACCCTAATCCTAAACCCTCCCTGACCCTAACCCTAACCCTAACCCTAAACCTAATCCTGACCCTAATCCTAACACTAAACCTATTTCTAATTCTAACCCTAACACTAATCCTAAACTTAAACCTAACCCCCTAATAATAACCCTAACCCTAACACTAACCCTAACCCCTAACCCTAACCCTAACCCTAACCCTAACCCTAACCCTAACCTAACCCTAACCCTAACCTTAACCCTAACCCTAACACTAACCCCTAACCCTTACCCTAACCCTAACCCTAAGCCTAACCATTACCCTAACCCTAACCCTAACCCTAACCCTAACCCTAACACTAACCGTAACCATAACAATAAACTCTAAACCTTAACCTAATCCACCCTAAACCTTAAACAATCCTAAACGATAAACCTTAAACACTAAACCCTAAATCTAACAATAAACCTAAACCTGAACCTAAATCTAACCGTAACCCTAATCCTAACCCTAAACCTAAACCTGACACTAACCCTAACCCTAATCCTAACACTAACCATAACCCTAACCCTAACCCTAACGCTAACTTAACCCTAACTCTAACCCTAACCCTAACGCTAACCTTAACCCTAACCCTAACCCTAACCCTAACCCTAACCCTAACCCTAACCCTAAACTTACCCTAACCCTAACCCTAACCCTAACCCTAACCCTAACCCTAACCCTAACATTAACCTTAACCCTAACCCTAACCTTAACCCTTACCTTAACCCTAACCCCGAACCCTTACCCTAACCCTAACCCTAACCCTAACCCTAAAACTAACCCTAACCCTAACCCTAACCGTAACCCTAACCCTAACCCTAACCCTAACCCTAACCCTAAACCTAACCCTAACCCTAAACTTAACCCTAATCCTAACCCTAACCCTAACGCTAACCCTAACCCTAACCTTACCCTAACCCTAACCCTAAGCTTAAGCCTAACATAACCACATAACCCTAACCCTAACCCTCACCCTAACCCTAACCCTAACACTAACCCTAACCCTAACCCTAACCCCTA
The DNA here is from genome assembly GCF_963924665.1 of Micromys minutus. NCBI lineage: Eukaryota > Metazoa > Chordata > Mammalia > Rodentia > Muridae > Micromys > Micromys minutus. The sequence continues at coordinate 29,633,025 of NC_137966.1, read as the reverse complement.
ACCCCTAACACTAACCCTAACCCTAACCCCTAACCCTAACCCTAACCCTAACCTTACCCTAAGCCTAACCCTAACCCTAAACCTAACCCTAAACCTAACCTTAACCCTAATCCTAACCCTAACCCTAACCCTAACCCTAACCGTAACCATAACACTAAACTCTAAACCCTAAACCTAATCCACCCTAAACCTTAAACAATCCTAAACCATAAACCGTAGACTCTAAACCCTAAATCTAACATTAAACCTAAACCTAACCCTAAATCTAACCCTAACCCTAAACCCTCCCTGACCCTAACCCTAACCCTAACCCTAACCCTAACCCTAAACCTAAACCTGACCCTAATCCTAACACTAAACCTATTTCTAATTCTAACCCTAACACTAATCCTAAACTTAACCATAACCCCCTAATAATAACCCTAACCATAACACTAACCCTAACCCCTAACCCTAACCCTAACCCTAACCCTAACCTAACCCTAACCCTAACCCTAACCCAAACCCTAACACTAACCCACTAACTTTTACCCTAACCCTAACCCTAACCCTAACCTTTACCATAACCCTAACCCTAACCCTAACCCCATCCCTAACCCTAACCGTAACCGTAACCATAACACTAAACTCTAAACCCTAAACCTAATCCACCCTAAACCTTGAACAATCCTAAACCATAAACCTTAAACCCTAAACCCTAAATCTAACAATAAACCTAAACCTAACCCTAAATCTAACCCTAACCCTATCCCTAACCCTAAACCTAACCCTGACCCTAACCCTAACCCTAATCCTAACACTAACAATAACCCTAACCCTAACACTAACCCTAACCTTAACCCTAACCCTAACCCTAACCCTAACCCTAATCCTAACTCTAACTCTAACCCTAACCCTAACCGTAACCATAATACTAAACTCTAAACCCTAAACCTAATCCACCCTAAACCTTAAACAATCCTAAACCATAAACCTTAAACCCTAAACCATAAATCTAACATTAAACCTAAACCTAACCCTAAATCTAACCCTAACCCTAACCCTAACCCTAATCCTAAACCTGACCCTAACCCTAATCCTAACACTAATCATAACCGAAACACTAACCCTAACCCTAACCCTAAACCTAACCCTAAACCTCACACTATCCCTAATCCTAACACTAAACCCTAAACTTTAAATCTAATCCTAACCCTAACCCTACCTTTAACCCTAACCCTAACCATATCGCTAAACCTAACCCTTACCCTAATCCTAACACTAACCCTATTTCTAATTCTAACCCTAACACTAATCCTTAACTAAAACCTAACCCCCTGATAATAACCCTAACACTAAACCTAACCCTAACCCTAACCCAACCCTAACCCTAACACTAACCCCTAACCCCTAACACTAACCCTAACCCTAACCCCTAACCCTAACCCTAACCCTAACCCTAACCTTAACCCTAACCCTAACCCTAACCCTAACCCTATCCCTAACCCTAACCCTTACCCTAACACTAACACTAACCTTAACCCTAACCCTAACCTTAACCCTCACCCTAACCCTCACCTTAACCCTAAACCTAACCCTAACACTAACCCTAACACCCTAAATCCTAAACCCTAAACCCGGAAAAACCCTAAACACTAATTCCAAAAGCACCCTAAACCCTAAACTATAAACACTAAACGCTAAAAAACCCTAAACCCTAAACCCTAAACACTAAACCCTAAACAAGCCTAAACCCTAAAACCATTAACACTATACCCTAAACAACCCTAAACCCTTAACCCTAAACATTATACCCTAAACCCTAAAACACTATACAACCTTAAACCCTAAACCTT
>NC_137966.1:29621190-29623690 GCF_963924665.1 Micromys minutus | reverse complement strand
TAACCCTAAACCTAACCCTGACCCTAAACCTAACCCTAATCCTAACACTAACCATAACCGTAACCCTAACACTAACCCTAACCTTAACCCTAACCCTAACCCTAACCCTAACCCTAACTCTAACCCTAACCCTAACCGTAACCATAATACTAAACTCTAAACCCTAAACCTAATCCACCCTAAACCTTAAACAATCCTAAACCATAAACCTTAAACCCTAAACCCTAAATCTAACAATAAACCTAAACCTAACCCTAAATATAACCCTAACCCTAACCCTAACCCTAAACTTAAACCTGACCCTAACCCTAACCCTAATCCTAACACTAATCATAACCCAAACACTAACCCTAACCCTAACCCTAAACCTAACCGTAAACCTCACACTATCCCTAATCCTAACACTAAACCCTAAACTTTAAATCTAACCCTAACCCTAACCCTACCCTTAACCCTAGCCCTAACCCTATCCCTAAACCTAACCCTGACCCTAATCCTAACACTAACCATATTTCTAATTCTAACCCTAACACTAATCCTAAACTAAAACCCAACCCCCTAATAATAACCCTAACACTAAACCTAACCCTAACCCTAAACCTAAACCTAACACTAACCCCTAACCCCTAACACTAACCCTAACTCTAACCTTTAACCCTAACCCTAACCCTAACCCTAACCCTAACCCTAACCCTAACCCTAACCCTAACCCTAACCCTAACCCTAACCCTAACCCTATCCCTTACCCTAAACCTTACCCTAACACTAACACTAACCTTAACCCTAACCCTAAACTTAAGCCTAACATAACCACATAATCCTAACCCTAACCCTCACCCTAACCCTAACACTAACCCTAACACTAACCCTAACCCTAACCCTAACCCTAACCCCTAACCCCTAACACTAACCCTAACCCTAACCCTAACCCTATCCATTACCCTAACCCTAACCCTAACCCTAACCCTAACCCTAACACTAACACTAACCGTAACCATAACACTAAACTCTAAACACTAAAACTAATCCACCGTAAACCTTAAACAATCCTAAACCATAAACCTTAAACCCTAAACCCTAAATCTAACAATAAACCTAAACCTGACCCTAAATCTAACCCTAACCCTAACCCTAACCCTAAACCTAACCCTGACCCTAACCCTAACACTAATCCTAACACTAACCATAACCCTAACCCTAACCCTAACCCTAACCTTAACCCTAAACCTAACCCTAACCCTAACCCTAACCCTAACCCTAACCCTAACCTTAACCCTAACCCTAACCGCTTAACCTTAATCCCTAAATCCTAAACCCTGAACAACCATAAATCCTAAACCCTGAACAACCCTAAATCATAAACCCTGAATAACCCTAAACACTAACCTCTAAACAACCCTAAACAACCCTAATCACTAAACCATAAACTACCCTAAACACTAAACCCTAAACAACCCTATACCCTAAACCTTAAACACTAAACCCTAAATAACTCTAAACCCTAAACCATTAACACTATACCCTAAACAACACTAAACACTAAACCCAAAACAACCCTAAAACCTAAACCTTAAACACTAAACCTTAAACACCCCTAAACCCTAAGCACTAAACCCTAAACAACCCTAAACTTTTAACCCTAAACACTATACCCTAAACAACCCTAAACCTTAAACAATCCTAAACTCTAAACCCTAAACCCTTAACCTAAACCACCCTAAATCTTAAACAATCCTAAACACTAAACCTTAAACCCTAAACACTAAACCCTAAACCCTAAACCTAACAATAACCATAACCCTAACCCTAACCCCTAACCCTTACCCTAACCCTAACCCTAACCCTAATCCTAACCCTAACTCTAACCCTAACCCTAACCCTAACCCTAACCCTAAACCTAATCCTAACCCTTACCCTAACCCTAACTTTAACCCTAACCCTAATCCTAACACTAAACCCTAAACCCTAAACCTAACCCTAACCCTAAAACTAAACTTTAAATCCTAAACCTAATCTACCCTAAACCTTAAACAATCCTAAACCCTAAACCCTGAACCCTAAACCTAACCCTAACCCTAACCCTAAAAGTAACCATAACCCTAACACTAAATTGTAAACCCTAAATTTAAGTTATGATAAACCTTAAACAATCCTAAACCCTAAACCTTAAACCCTAAACCTAACAATTACCATAACCCGAACCCTAATCCTAACCCTAACCCCAACCCTAAACGTAACCCTAACACTAAACCTAACCCTAACCCTAACCCTAACTTTAAACCTAACACTAACACTAAACCTAATCCTAACCCTAACCCTAACCCTAAACCTGACCCTAACCCTAACCCTAACCCTAACCCTAACCCTAACCCTAACCCTAACCCTAACCCTAACCCTAACCCTAACCCTAACCCTAACCCTAATCCTAACTCTAACCCTAATCCTAACAATAAACCTAAACCTAACCCTAACCCTAACCCTAAACATAACACTAACCTTA
>NC_137966.1:29608690-29616190 GCF_963924665.1 Micromys minutus | reverse complement strand
ACCCTAAACCATTACCACTATACCCTAAACAACACTAAACACTAAACCCAAAACAACCCTAAAACCTAAACCTTAAACACTAAAACTTAAACAACCCTAAACCCTAAACACTAAATCCTAAACAACTCTAAACTTTTAACCCTAAACACTATACCCTAAACAACCCTAAAACTTAAACAATCCTAAACTCTAAACCCTAAACCCTTAACCTAAACCACCCTATATCTTAAACAATCCTAAACTCTAAACCTTAAACCCTAAACACTAAACCCTAAACCCTAAACCTAACAATAACCATAACCCTAACACTAACCCCTAACCCTTACCCTAACCCTAACCCTAACCGTAACCCCTAACTCTTACCCTAACCCTAACTCTAACCCTAATCCTAACCCTAACCCTAACCCTAACCCTAACCCTAACCCTAACCCTAACCCTAACCCTAACCCTAACCCTAACCCAAAACCTAATCCTAACCCTAACCTTAACCCTAATCCTAACCCTAACCCTAACCCTAACCCTAACCGTAACCATAACACTAAACTCTAAACCCTAAACCTAATCCACCCTAAACCTTAAACAATCCTAAACCATAAACCTTAGACCCTAAATCCTAAATCTAACAATAAACCTAAACCTAACCCTAAATCTAACCCTAACCCTAACCCTAACCCTAAACCCTCCCTGACCCTAACCCTAATCCTAACCCTAACCCTAACCCTAACCCTAACCCTAACCCTAACCCTAACCCTAACCCTAACCGTAAACCTAACCTAACCCTAACAATAACCCTAAACCTAACCCTAACCCTAACCTTAACCCTAATCCTAACCCAAACCCTAACCCTAACCCTAACCGTAACCATAACACTAAACTCTAAACCCTAAACCTAATCCACCCTAAACCTTAAATAATCCTAAACCATAAACCGTAGACCCTAAACCCTAAATCTAACATTAAACCTAAACCTAACCCTAAATCTAACACTAACCCTAAACCCTCCCTGACCCTAACCCTAACACTAACCCTAACCCTAACCCTAAACCTAACCCTGACCCTAATCCTAACACTAAACCTATTTCTAATTCTAACCATAACACTAATCCTAAACTTAAAACTTACCCCCTAATAATAACCCTAACACTTACACTAACCCTAACCCCTAACCCTAACCCTAACCCTAACCCTAACCTAACCCTAACCCTAACCCTAACCCTAACCCAAACCCTAACACTAACCCCCTAACTTTTACCCTAAACTTAACCCTAACCCTAACCTTAACCCCATAACCCTAACCCTAACCCTAACCCTAACCCTAACCTTACCCTAGCCCTAACCCTAACCCTAACCCTAACCCTAACCCTAACCTTAACCCTAACCTAACCTTAACCCTAACCCTAACCCCTAACCCTTACCCTAACCCTAACCCTAACCCTAACCCTAAACCTAACCCTAACCCTAACACTAACCGTAACCCTAACCCTAACCCTAACCCTAACCCTAACCCTAACCTTAACCCCATAACCCTAACCCTAACCCTCACCCTAACCCTAACACTAATCCTAACCCTAACCCTAACCCTAACACTAACCCTAACCCTAATCCTAACCCTAACCCTAACCCTAACCTTACCCTAACCCTAACCCTAACTCTAACCCTAACCCTAACCCTAACCTTAATCCTAACCCTAACCTTAACCCTAACCCTAACCCCTAACCCTTACCCTAACCCTAACCCTAACCCTAACCCTAAACCTAACCCTAACCCTAACCCTAACCGTAACCCTAACCCTAACCCTAACCCTAACCCTAACATTAACCCTAATCCTAACCCTAACCGTAACCATAACACTAAACTCTAAACCCTAAACCTAATCCACCTAAACCTTAAACAATCCTAAATCATAAACCGTAGACCCTAAACCCTAAATCTAACAATAAACCTAAACCTAACCCTAAATCTAACCCTAACCCTAACCCTAATCCTAAACCCTCCCTGACCCTAACCCTAACCCTAACCCTAACCATAACCCTAAACCTAACCCTGAGCCTAATCCTAACACTAACCCTATTTCTAATTCTAACCCTAACACTAATCCTAAACTTAAACCTAACCCCCTAATAATAACCCTAACCCTAACACTAAAACTAACCCCTAACCATAACCCTAACCCTAACCCTAACCCTAACACTAACCTTCTAACTTTTACCCTAACCCTAACCCTAACCCTAAACCTAACCCTTAGCATAACTCTAACCCTAACCCTAAACCCATCCCTAATCCTAACCCTAACCGTAACCATAACACTAAACTCTAAACCCTAAACCTAATCCACCCTAAACCTTAAACAATCCTAAACCATAAACCTTAAACCCTAAACCCTAAATCTAACAATAAACCTAAACCTAACCCTAAATCTAACCCTAACCCTATCCCTAACACTAAACCTAACCCTGACCCTAACCCTAACCCTAATCCTAACACTAACCATAACCCTAACCCTAACACTAACCCTAACCTTAACCCTAACCCTAACCCTAACCCTAACCCTAACCCTAACTCTAACCCTAACCCTAACCCTAACCGTAACCATAATACTAAACTCTAAACCCTAAACCTAATCCACCCTAAACCTTAAACAATCCTAAACCATAAACCTTAAACCCTAAACCCTAAATCTAACAATAAACCTAAACCTAACCCTAAATCTAACCCTAACCCTAACCCTAACCCTAAACCTAAACCTGACCCTAACCCTAACCCTAATCCTAACACTAATCATAACCCAAACACTAACCCTAACTCTAACCCTAAACTTAACCCTAAATCTCACACTATCCCTAATCCTAACTCTAAACCCAAAACTTTAAATCTAACCCTAACCCTAACCCTACCCTTAACACTAACCCTAACCCTATCCCTAAACCTAACCCTGACCCTAATCCTAAAACTAACCCTATTTCTAATTCTAACCCTAACACTTATCCTAAACTCAAACCTAACCCCCTAATAATAACCCTAACACTAAACCTAACCCTAACCCTAACCCTAACCCTAACCCTAACACTAACCCCTAACCCCTAACCCCTAACACTAACCCTAAACCTTACCCCTAACCCTAACCCTAACCCTAACCTTAACCCTAATTCTAACCCTAACCCTATCCCTAACCCTAACCCTTACCCTAACACTAACACTAACCTTAACCCTAACCCTAACCTTAAACCTCACCCTAACCCTCACCTTAACCCTAAACCTAACCCTAACACAAACCCTAACACCCTAAATCCTAAACCTTAAACCCCGAAAAACCCTAAACACTAATTCCAAAAGCACCCTAAACCCTAAACTATAAACACTAAAAGCTAAAAAACCCTAAACCCTAAACCCTAAACACTAAACCCTAAACAAGCCTAAACCCTAAAACCATTTACACTATACCCTAAACAACCCTAAACCCTTAACCCTAAACATTATACCCTAAACCCAAAAACACTATACAACCTTAAACCCTAAACCTTAAAATATCCTAAATCATAAATCCTGAACTACCCTAAACACTAAATTATAAACAACCCTAAAAAACCCTAAACAACTCTAAACGCTAAAACCTAAACAACCCTAACCATTAAACAATCTTAAACGCTAAATTCTATACCCTAAACCTAAACCACCCTAAAATTTAAACAATCCTAAACCCTAAACCTTAAACCATAAACCCTAAATTTTAAACCATAAATCTAAGAATAACCATAACCCTAACCCTAACCCTAAACCTAAACCTAACCCTAAACCCAACCCTAACCTTAACCCCATAACCCTAACCCTAACCTTAAGCCTAACATAACCCCATAACCCTAACTCTAACCCTAACTCTAACCCTAACTCTAACCCTAATGCTAACCCTAACCCTAACCCTAACCCTAACCTTAACCTATTAACCTTAATCCCTAAATCCTAAAACCTGAACAACCATAAATCCTAAACCCTGAACAACCCTAAATCATAAACCCTGAATAACCCTAAACACTAACCTCTAAACAACCCTAAACAACCCTAATCACTAAACCATAAACAACCCTAAACACTAAACCCTAAACAACCCTATACCCTAAACCTTAAACACTAAACCCTAAATAACCCTAAACCCTAAACCATTAACACTATACCCTAAACAACACTAAACACTTAACCCAAAACAACCCTAAAACCTAAACCTTAAACACTAAACCTTAAACAACCCTAAACCCTAAACACTAAACCCTAAACAACCCTAAACTTTTAACCCTAAACTCTATACCCTAAACAACCCTAAACCTTAAACAATCCTAAACTCTAAACCCTAAACCCTTAACGTAAACCACCCTAAATCTTAAACAATCCTAAACCCTAAACCTTAAACCCTAAACACTAAACCCTAAACCCTAAACCTAACAATAACCATAACCCTAACCCTCACCCCTAACCCTTACCCTAACCCTAACCCTAACCCTAATCCTAACCCTAACCATAACCCTAACCCTAACCCTAACCCTAACCCTAAACCTAATCCTAATCCTAACCTTAACCCTAATCCTAACCCTAACCCTAACACTAACCCTAACAGTTAACCATAAAACTAAACTCTAAACCCTAAACCTAATCCACCCTAAACCTTAAACAATCCTAAACCATAAAACTTAGACCCTAAATCCTAAATCTAACAATAAACCTAAACCTAACCCTAAATCTAACCCTAACCCTAACCCTAACCCTAAACCCTCCCTGACTTTAACCCTAACCCTAACCCTAACCCTAACCCTAAACCTAACCCTGACCCTAATCCTAACACTAACCCTATTTCTAACTCTAACCCTAACACTAATCCTAAACTTAAACCTAACCCCCTAATAATAACCCTAACCCTAACACTAACCCTAACCCTAACCCTAACCTAACCCTAACCCTAACCCTAACCCTAACCCAAACCCTAACATTAACCCCCTAACTTTTACCATAACCCTAACCCTAACCCTAACCCTAACCCTTACCATAACCCTAACCCTAACCCTAACCCCATCCCTAACCCTAACCCTAACCGTAACCATAACACTAAACTCTAAACCCTTAACCTAATCCACCCTAAACCTTAAACAATCCTAAACCATAAACCTTAAACCCTAAACCCTAAATCTAACAATAAACCTAAACCTAACCATAATCTAACCCTAAGCCTATCCCTAACCCTAAACCTAACCCTGACCCTAACCCTAACCCTAATCCTAACACTAACCATAACCATAACCCTAACATTAAGCCTAACCTTAACCCTAACCCTAACCCTAACCCTAACCCTAACTCTAACCCTAACCCTAACCCTAACCGTAACCATAATACTAAACTCTAAACCCTAAACCTAATCTACCATAAACCTTAAACAATCCTAAACCTTAAACCTTAAACCCTAAACCCTAAATCTAACAATAAACCTAAACCTAACCCTAAATCTAACCCTAACCCTAACCCTAACCCTAAACCTAAACCTGACCCTAACCCTAACCCTAATAATAACACTAATCATAACCCAAACACTATCCCTAACCCTAACCCTAAACCTAACCCTAAACCTCACACTTTCCCTAATCTTAACACTAAACCCTAACCTTTAAATCTAACCCTAACCCTAACCCTACCCTTAACCCTAACCCTAACCATATCCCTAAACCTAACCTTGACCCTAATCCTAACACTAACCCTATTTCTAATTCTAACCCTAACACTAATCCTAAACTAAAACCTAACCCCCTAATAATAACCCTAACACTAAACATAACCCTAACCCTAACCCTAACCCTAACCCTAACACTAACCCCTAACCCCTAACACTAACCCTAACCCTAACCCCTAACCCTAACCCTAACCCTAACCCTAACCTTAACCCTAACCCTAAACCTAACCCTAACCCTATTCCTAAACCTAACCCTTACCCTAACACTAACACTAACCTTAACCCTAACCCTAACCTTAACCCTCACCCTAACCCTCACCTTAACCCTAAACCTAACCCTAACACTAACCCTAACACCCTAAATCCTAAACCCTAAACCCCGAAAAACCTTAAACACTAATTCCAAAAGCACCCTAAACTTTAAACTATAAACACTAAACGCTAAAAAACCCTAAACCCTAAACCCTAAACACTAAACACTAAACAAGCCTAAACCCTAAAATCATTAACACTATACCCTAAACAACCCTAAACCCTTAACCCTAAACATTATACACTAAACCCTAAAACACTATACAACCTTAAACCCTAAACCTTAAAATATCCTAAATCATAAATCCTGAACAACCCTAAACACTAAATCATAAACAACCCAAATAACCCTAAACAACTCTAAACGCTAAAACCTAAACAACCCTAAATATTAAACAATCTTAAACGCTAAACCCTATACCCTAAACCTAAACCACCCTAAAACTTAAACAATCCTAAACCCTAAACCTTAAACCATAAACCCTAAAATTTAAACCTTAAATCTGAGAATAACCATAACCCTAACCTAACCCTAAACCTAAACCTAACCCTAACCCCAACCCTAACCTTAACCCCATAACCCTAACCCTAACCTTAAGCCTAACATAACCCCATAATCCTAACTCTAACCCTAACTCTAACCCTAATGCTAACCCTAACCCTAACCCTAACCCTAACCCTAAACCCTTAACCTTAATCCCTAAATCCTAAACCCTGAACAACCATAAATCCTAAACCCTGAACAACCCTAAATCATAAACCATGAATAACCCTAAACACTAACCTCTAAACAACCCTAAACAACCCTAATCACTAAACCATAAACAACCCTAAACACTAAATCCTAAACAACCCTATACCCTAAACCTTAAACACTAAACCCTAAATAACCCTAAACCCTAAACCATTAACACTATACCCTAAACAACAGTAAACACTAAACCCAAAACAACCCTAAAACCTAAACCTTAAACACTAAACATTAAACAACCCTAAACCCTAAACACTAAACCCTAAACAACCCTAAACTTTTAACACTAAACACTATACCCTAAACAACCCTAAACCTTAAACAATCCTAAACTCTAAACCCTAAACCCTTAACCTAAACCACCCTAAATCTTAAACAATCCTAAACCCTAAACCTTAAACCCTAAACACTAAACCCTAAACCCTAAACCTAACAATAACCATAACCCTAACCCTAACCCCTAAAACTTACCCTAACCCTAACCATAACCCTAATCCTAACCCTAACCCTAACCCTAACCCTAACCCTAGCCCTAACCCTAAATCTAAACCTAATCCTAACCCTAACCTTAACCCTAATCCTAACCCTAACCCTAACCCTAACCCTAACCGTAACCATAACACTAAACTCTAAACCCTAAACCTAATCCACCCTAAAACTTAAACAATCCTAAACCATAAACCTTAGACCCTAAATCCTAAATCTAACAATAAACCTAAACCTAACCCAA
>NC_137966.1:29601190-29606190 GCF_963924665.1 Micromys minutus | reverse complement strand
TTAACCCTCACCCTAACCCTCACCCTAACCCTCACCCTAACCCTAAACCTAACCCTAACACTAACCCTAACACCCTAAATCCTAAACCCTAAACCCAGAAAAACTCTAAGCACTAATTCCAAAAGCACCCTAAACCCTAAACTCTAAACACTAAACGCTAAAAAACCCTAAACCCTAAACCCTAAAAACTAAACCCTAAACAAGCCTAAACCCTAAAACCATTAACACTATACCCTAAACAACCCTAAACCCTTAACCCTAAACATTATAGCCTAAACCCTAAAACACTATACAACCTTAAACCCTAAACCTTAAAATATCCTAAATCATAAATCCTGAACAACCCTAAACACTAAATCATAAACAACCCTAAAAAAACTTAATCAACTCTAAACGCTAAAACATAATCAACCCTAAACATTAAACAATCTTAAACGCTAAACCCTATACCCTAAACCTAAACCACCCTAAAACTTAAACAATCCTAAACCCTAAACCTTAAACCATAAACCCTAAATTTTAAACCATAAATCTAAGAATAACCATAACCCTAACCCTAACCCTAAACCTAAACCTAACCATAACCCCAACCCTAACCTTAACCCCATAACCCTAACTCTAACTTTAAGCCTAATATAACCACATAACCCTCACTCTAACCCTAACCATAACCCTAACACTAACCCTAACCCTAACCCCTAACCCCTAACCCTAACCCTAACCCCTAACCCTAACCCTAACCCTAACCCTAACCTTACCCTAAACCTAACCCTAACCCTAACCCTAACCCTAACCCTAACCCTAACCTTAACCCTAACACTAACCCTAACCCCTAACCCTTACCCTAACCCTAACCCTTAACCCTAACCCTAACCCTATCCCTAAACCTAACACTGACCCTAATCCTAACACTAACCCTATTTCTAAATCTAACCCTAACACTAATCCTTAACTAAAACCTAACCCCCTAATAATAACCCTAACACTAAACCTAACCCTAACCCTAACCCTAACCGTAACCCTAACACTAACCCCTAACCCCTAACACTAACCCTAACCCTAACCACTAACCCTAACCCTAACCCTAACCCTAACCCTAACCCTAACCCTAACCCTAACCCTAACCCTAACCCTAACCCTAACCCTATCCCTAACCCTAACCCTTACCCTAACACTAACACTAACCTTAACCCTAACCCTAACATTAACCCTCACCCTAACCCTCACCTTAACCCTAAACCTAACCCTAACACTAACCCTAACACCCTAAATCCTAAACCCTAAACCCCGAAAAACCCTAAACACTAATTCCAAAAGCACCCTAAACCCTAAACTATAAACACTAAACGCTAAAAAACCCTAAACCCTAAACCCTAAACACTAAACCCTAAACAAGCCTAAACCCTAAAACCATTAACACTATACCCTAAACAACCCTAAACCCTTAACACTAAACATTATACCCTAAACCCTAAAAAACTATACAACCTTAAACCCTAAACCTTAAAATATCCTAAATCATAAATCCTGAACAACCCTACACAAATCATAAACAACCCTAAAAAACCCTAAACAACTCTAAACGCTAAAACCTAAACAACCCTAACCATTAAACAATCTGAAACGCTAAATTCTATACCCTAAACCTAAACCACCCTAAAACTTAAACAATCCTAAATCCTAAACCTTAAACCATAAACCCTAAATTTTAAACAATAAATCTAAGAATAACCATAACCCTAACCCTAACCCTAAACCTAAACCTAACCCTAACCCCAACCCTAACCTTAACCCCATAACCCTAACCCTAACCTTAAGCCTAACATAACCCCATAACCCTAACTCTAACCCTAACTCTAACCCTAATGCTAACCCTAACCCTAACCCTAACCCTAACCCCTTAACCTTAATCCCTAAATCCTAAACCCTGAACAACCATAAATCCTAAACCCTGAACAACCCTAAATCATAAACCCTGAATAACCCTAAACACTAACCTCTAAACAACCCTAAACAACCCTAATCACTAAACCATAAACAACCCTAAACACTAAACCCTAAACAACCCTATACCTTAAACCTTAAACACTAAACCCTAAATAACCCTAAACCCTAAACCATTAACACTATACCCTAAACAACACTAAACACTAAACCCAAAACAACCCTAAAACCTAAACCTTAAACACTAAACCTTAAATAACCCTAAACCCTAAACACTAAACCCTAAAGAACCCTAAACTTTTAACCCTAAACACTATACCATAAACAACCCTAAACCTTAAACAATCCTAAACTCTAAACCCTAAACCCTTAACCTAAACCACCCTAAATCATAAACAATCCTAAACCCTAAACTTTAAACCGTAAACACTAAACTATAAACCCTAAACCTAACAATAACCATAAGCCTAACCCTAACCCCTAACCCTTACCCTAACCCTAACCCTAACTTTAATCCTAAACCTAACCCTAACTCTAACCCTAACCCTAACCCTAACCCTAAACCTAACCATAACCTTAACCCTAATCCTAACCCTAACCCTAACCCTAACCGTAACCCTAACCCTAAACCTAATCCTAACCCTAATCCTAACCCTAACCCTAACCCTAACGCTAACCCTATCCCTAACCCTAAACCTAATCCTAACCCTAATCTTAACCCTAATCCTAACCCTAACCCTAACCCTAACCGTAACCATAACACTAAACTCTAAACCCTAAACCTAATCCACCCTAAACCTTAAACAATCCTAAACCATAAACCTTAGACCCTAAATCCTAAATCTAACAATAAACCTAAACCTAACCCTAAATCTAACCCTAAACCTAACCCTAACCCTAAACCCTGCCTGACCCTAACCTTAACCCTAACCCTAAACCTAACCCTGACCCTAATCCTAACACTAACCCTATTTCTAATTCTAACCCTAACACTAATCATAAACTTAAACCTAACCCCCTAATTATAACCCTAACCCTTTCACTAACCCTAACCCTTAAACCTAACCCTAACCCTAACCCTAACCCTAACCTAACCCTAACCCTAACCCTAACCCTAACCCTAACCCTAACCTAACCCTAACCCTAACCCTAACACAAACCCTAACACTAACCCCCTAACTTTTACCCTAACCCTAACCCTATCCCTAAACCTAACCTTTACCATAACCCTAACCCTAAACCTAACTCCATCCCTAACTCTAACCCTAACCGTAACCATAACACTAAACTCTAAACCCTAAACCTAATCCACCCTAAACTTTAAACAATCCTAAACCATAAACCTTAAACCCTAAACCCTAAATCTAACAATAAACCTAAACCTAACCCTAAATCTAACCCTAACCCTATCCCTAACCCTAAACCTTACCCTGACCCTAACCCTAACCCTAATCCTAACACTAACCATAACCCTTACCCTAACACTACCCCTAACCTTAACCCTAACCCTAACCCTAACCCTAACCCTAACTCTAACCCTAACCCTAACCATAACCGTAACCATAATACTAAACTCTAAACCCTAAACCTAATCCACCCTTAAACTTAAACAATCTGAAACCAAAAACCTTAAACCCTAAACCCTAAATCTAACAATAAACCTAAACCTAACTCTAAATCTAACCCTAACCCTAACCCTAACCCTAAACATAAACCTTACCCTAACCCTAATCCTAATCCTAACACTAATCATAACCCAAACACTAACCCTAAACCTAACCCTAAACCTAACCCTAAATCTCACACTATCCCTAATCCTAACACTAAACCCTAAACTTTAATTCTAACCCTAACTTTAACCCTACCCTTAACCCTAACACTAACCATATTTCTAAACCTAACCCTGACCCTAATCCTAACACTAACCCTATTTCTAATTCTAACCCTAACACTCATCCTAAACTAAAACCTAACAGCCTAATAATAACCCTAACACTAACCCTACCCCTAACCCTAACCCTAACCCTAACCCTAACACTAACCCCTAACCCTTAACACTAACCCTAACCCAAACCCCTAACCCTAACCCTAACCCTAACCTTAACCCTAACCCTAACCCTAACCATAAACCTATCCCTAACCCTAACCCTTATTCTAACACTAACACTAACATTAACCCTAACCCTAACCTTAACCCTCACCCTAACCCTCACCTTAACCCTAAACCTAACCATAACACTAACCCTAACTCCCTAAATCCTAAACCCAAAACCCCGAAAAACCCTAAACACTAATTCCAAAAGCACCTTAAACCCTAAACTATAAACAATAAACGCTAAAAAACCCTAAACCTTAAACCCTAAACACTAAACCCTAAACAAGCCTAAACCCTAAAACCATTAACACTATACCCTAAACAACCCTAAACCCTTAACACTAAACATTATACCCTAAACCCTAAAACACTATACAACCTTAAACCCTAAACCTTAAAATATCCTAAATCATAAATCCTGAACAACCCTAAACACTAAATCATAAACAACCCTAAAAAACCCTAAACAACTCTAAACGCTAAACCTAAACAACCCTAAACATTAAACAATCTTAAACGCTAAACCCTATACCCTAAACCTAAACCACCCTAAAACTTAAACAATCCTAAACCCTAAACCTTAAACCATAAACCCTAAATTTTAAACCATAAATCTAAGAATAACCATAACCCTAACCCTAAACCTAAACCTAACCCTAACCCCAACCCTAACCTTAACCCCATAACCCTAACCCTAACCTTAAGCCTAACATAACCCCATAACCTTAACTCTAACCCTAACTCTAACCCTAATGCTAACCCTAACCCTAACCCTAACCCTAACCTTAACCCCTTAACCTTAATCCCTAAATCCTAAACCCTGAACAACCATAAATCCTAAACCCTGAACAACCCTAAATCATAAACCCTGAATAACCCTAAACACTAACCTCTAAACAACCCTAAACAACCCTAATCACTAAACCATAAACAACCCTAAACACTAAACCCTAAAGAACCC
>NC_137966.1:29581190-29596190 GCF_963924665.1 Micromys minutus | reverse complement strand
TAACCCCTAACCCCTAACACTAACCCTAACCCTAACCCCTAACCCTAACCCTAACCCTAACCCTAACCTTAACCCTAACCCTAACCCTAACCCTAACCCTATCCCTAACCCTAACCCTTACCCTAACACTAACACTAACCTTAATACTAACTCTAACCTTAACCCTCACCCTAACCCTCACCTTAACCCTAAACCTAACCCTAACACTAACCCTAACACCCTAAATCCTAAACCCTAAACCCCGAAAAACCCTAAACACTAATTCCAAAAGCACCCTAAACCCTAAACTATAAACACTAAACGCTAAAAAACCCTAAACTCTAAACCCTAAACAATAAACCCTAAACAAGCCTAAACCCTAAAACCATTAACACTATACCCTAAACAACCCTAAACCCTTAACCCTAAACATTATACCCTAAACCATAAAACACTATACAACCTTAAACCCTAAACCTTAAAATATCCTAAATCATAAATCCTGAACAACCCTAAACACTAAATCATAAACAACCCTAAAAAACCCTAAACAACTCTAAACGCTAAAACCTAAAATACCCTAAACATTAAACAATCTTAAACGCTAAACCCTATACCCTAAACCTAAACCACCCTAAAACTTAAACAATCCTAAACCCTAAACCTTAAACCATAAACCCTAAAATTTAAACCTTAAATCTGAGAATAACCATAACCCTAACCCTAACCCTAAACCTAAACCTAACCCTAACCCCAACCCTAACCTTAACCCCATAACCCTAACCCTAACATTAAGCCAAACATAACCCCATAACCCTAACTCTAACCCTAACTCTAACCCTAATGCTAACCCTAACCCTAACCCTAACCCTAACCCCTTAACCCTAATCCCTAAATCCTAAACCCTGAACAACCATAAATCCTAAACCCTGAACAACCCTAAATCATAAACCCTGAATAACCCTAAACACTAACCTCTAAACAACCCTAAACAACCCTAATTACTAAACCATAAACAACCCTAAAAACTAAATCCTAAACAATCCTATACCCTAAACCTTAAACACTAAACCCTAAATAACCCTAAACCCTAAACCATTAACACTATACCCTAAACAACACTAAACACTAAACCCAAAACAACCCTAATACCTAAACCTTAAACACTAAACCTTAAACAACCCTAAACCCTAAACACTAAACCCTAAACAACCCTAAATTTTTAACCCTAAACACTATACCCTAAACAACCCTAAACCTTAAACAATCCTAAACTCTAAACCCTAAACCCTTAACCTAAACCACCCTAAATCTTAAACAATCCTAAACCCTAAACCTTAAACCCTAAACACTAAACCCTAAACCCTAAACCTAACAATAACCATAACCCTAACCCTAACCCCTAACCCTTACCCTAACCCTAACCCTAACCCTAATCCAACCCCTAACCCTAACCCTAACCCTAACCCTAACCCTAACCCTAACCCTAACCCTAAACCTAAACCTAATCCTAACCCTAACCTTAACCCTAATCCTAACCCTAACCCTAACCCTAACCCTAACCGTAACCATAACACTAAACTCTAAACCCTAAACCTAATCCACCCTAAAACTTAAACAATCCTAAACCATAAACCTTAGACCCTAAATCCTAAATCTAACAATAAACCTAAACCTAACCCTATATCTTACCCTAACCCTAACCCTAAACCTAAAACCTCCCTGACCATAACCCTCACCCTAACCCTAACCCTAACCCTAAACCTAACCCTGACCCTAATCCTAACACTAACCCTATTTCTAATTCTAACTCTAACACTAATCATAAACTTAAACCTAACCCCCTAATAATAACCCTAACCCTAACACTAACCCTAACCCCTAACCCTAACCCTAACCCTAACCCTAACCTAACCCTAACCCTAACCCTAACCCTAACACTAACCCCTAACACTTAACCTAACTCCAACCCTAACCCTAACCCTAACCCTAACCCTAACACTAACCGTAACCATAACACTAAACTCTAAACTCTAAACCTGATCCACCCTAAACCTTAAACAATCCTAAACCATAAACCTTAAACCCTAAACCCTAAATCTAACAATAAACCTAAACCTGACCCTAAATCTAACCCTAACCCTAACCCTAACCCTAAACCTAACCCTGACCCTAACCCTAACCCTAATCCTAACACTAACCATAACCCTAAACCTAACCCTAACCCTAAAATTAACCCTAACCCTAACCCTAAGCCTAACCCTAACCCTAACCCTAACCCTAACCCCTTAACCTTAATCCCTAAATCCTAAACCCTGAACAACCATAAATCCTAAACCCTGAACAACCCTAAATCATAAACCCTGAATAACCCTAAACACTAACCTCTAAACAACCCTAAACAACCCTAATCACTAAACCATAAACAACCCTAAACACTAAACCCTAAACAACCCTATACCCTAAACCTTAAACACTAAACGCTAAATAACCCTAATCCCTAAACCATTAACACTATACCCTAAACAACACTAAACACTAAACCCAAAACAACCCTAAAACCTAAACCTTAAACACTAAACCTTAAACAACCCTAAACCCTAAACACTAAACCCTAAACAACCCTAAACTTTTAACCCTAAACACTATACCCTAAACAACCCTAAACCTTAAACAATCCTAAACTCTAAACCCTAAACCCTTAACCTAAACCACCCTAAATCTTAAACAATCCAAAACCCTAAACCTTAAACCCTAAACACTAAACCCTAAACCCTAAACCTAACAATAACCATAACCCTAACCTAACCCCTAACCCTTACCCTAACCCTAACCCTAACCCTAATCCTAACCATAACTCTAACCCTAACCCTAACCCTAACCCTAATCCTATACCTAATCCTAAACCTAACCTTAATCCTAATCCTAACCCTAACCCTAACCCTAACCTTAAATCCTCCCTGACCCTAACCCTAACCCTAACACTAACCCTAAACCTAACCCTGACCCTAATCCTAACACTAACCCTATTTCTAATTCTAACCCTAACACTAATCCTAAACTTAAACCTAACCCCCTAATAATAACCCTAACCCTTTCACTAACCCTAACCCCTAACCCTAACCCTAACCCTAACCCTAACCCTAACCCTAACCTAACCCTAAACCTAACCCTAACCCTAACCCTAACCTAACCCTAAACCTAACCCTAACACAAACCCTAACACTAACCCCCTAACTTTTACCCTAACACTAACCCTAACCCTAAACCTAACCCTTACCATAACCCTAACCCCATCCCTAACCCTAACCCTAACCGTAACCATAACACTAAACTCTAAACCCTAAATCTAACAATAAACCTAAACCTAACCCGAAATCTAACCCTAACCCTATCCCTAACCCTAAACCTAACCCTGACCCTAACCCTAACCCTAATCCTAACACTAACCCTAACCCTAACCCTAACCCTAACCCTAACTCTAACCCTAACCCTAACCCTAACCGTAACCATAATACTAAACTCTAAACCCTAAACCTAATCCACCCTTAAACTTAAACAATCCTAAACCATAAACCTTAAACCCTAAACCCTAAATCTAACAATAAACCTAAACCTAACTCTAAATCTAACCCTAACCCTAACCCTAACCCTAAACATAAACCTGACCCTAACCCTAATCCTAATCCTAACACTAATCATAACCCAAACACTAACCCTAACCCTAACCCTAAACATAACCCTAAACCTCACCCTATCCCTAATCCTAACACTAAACCCTAAACTTTAATTCTAACCCTAACCCTAACCCTACCCTTAACCCTAACCCTAACCATATTTCTAAACCTAACCCTGACCCTAATCCTAACACTAACCCTATTTCTAATTCTAACCCTAACACTAATCCTAAACTAAAACCTAACCCCCTAATAATAACCCTAACACTAAACCTAACCCTAACCCTAACCCTAACCCTAACCCTAACACTAACCCCTAACCCCTAACACTAACCCTAACCCAAACCCCTAACCCTAAACCCTAACCCTAACCCTAACCCTAACCCTAAACCTAACCCTATCCCTAACCCTAACCCTTATTCTAACACTAACACTAACCTTAACCCTAACCCTAACCTTTACCCTCACCCTAACCCTCACCTTACCCCTAAACCTAACCCTAACACTAACCCTAACACCCTAAATCCTAAACCCTAAACCCCGAAAAACCCTAAACACTAATTCCAAAAGCACCCTAAACCCTAAACTATAAACACTAAACGCTAAAAAACCCTAAACCCTAAACCCTAAACACTAAACCCTAAACAAGCCTAAACCCTAAAACCATTAACACTATACCCTAAACAACCCTAAACCCTTAACCCTAAACATTATACCCTAAACCATAAAACACTATACAACCTTAAACCCTAAACCTTAAAATATCCTAAATCATAAATCATGAACAACCCTAAACACTAAATTATAAACAACCCTAAAAAACCCTAAACAACTCTAAACGCTAAAACCTAAACAACCCTAACCATTAAACAATCTTAAACGCTAAATTTTGTACCCTAAACCTAAACCACCCCAAAACTTAAACAATCCTAAACCCTAAACCTTAAACCATAAACCCTAAATTTTAAACCATAAATCTAAGAATAACCATAACCCTAACCCTAACCCTAAACCTAAACCTAACCATAACCCCAACCCTAACCTTAACCCCATAACCCTAACCCTAACCTTAAGCCTAACATAACCCCATAACCCTAACTCTAACCCTAACTCTAACCCTAATGCTAACCCTAACCCTAACCCTAACCCTAACCCCTTAACCTTAATCCCTAAATCCTAAACCCTGAACAACCATAAATCCTAAACCCTGAACAACCCTAAATCATAAACCCTGAATAACCCTAAACACTAATCTCTAAACAACCCTAAATAACCCTAATCACTAAACCATAAACAACCCTAAACACTAAACCCTAAACAACCCTATACCCTAAACCTTAAACACTAAACCCTAAATAACCCTAAACCCTAAACCATTAACACTATACCCTAAACAACACTAAACACTAAACCCAAAACAACCCTAAAACCTAAACATTAAACACTAAACCTTAATCAACCCTAAACCCTAAACACTAAACCTAAACAACCCTAAACTTTTAACCCTAAACACTATACCCTAAACAACCCTAAACCTAAAACAATCCTAAACTCTAAACCCTAAATCCTTAACCTAAACCACCCTAAATCTTAAACAATCCTAAACCCTAAACCTTAAACCCTAAACACTAAACCCTAAACCATAAACCTAACAATAACCATAACCCTAACCCTAACCCCTAACACTTACCCTAACCCTAACCCTAACCCTAATCCTAACCCTAACACTAACCCTAACCCTAACCCTAACCCTAACCCTAACCCTAACCCTAACCCTAACCCTAACCCTAACCCTAAGCCTAACATTAACCGTAACCATAACACTAAACTCTAAACCCTAAACCTAATCCACCCTAAACCTTAAACAATCCTAAACCATAAACCTTAGACCCTAAATCCTAAATCTAACAATAAACCTAAACCTAACCCTAAATCTAACCCTAACCCTAACCCTAACCCTAAACCCTCCCTGACCCTAACCCTAACCCTAACCCTAACCCTAACCCTAACCCTAACCCTAAACCTAACCCTGACCCTAATCCTAACACTAACCCTATTTCTAATTCTAACCCTAACACTAATCCTAAACTTAAACCTAACCCCCTCGAAATAACCCTAACCCTAACACTAACCCTAACCCCTAACCCTAACCCTAACCCTAACCCTAACCCTAACCTAACCCTAACCCTAACCCTAACCCTAACACTAACCCCTAACCCTTACCCTAACCCTAACCCTAACCCTAACCCTAACCATTACCCTAACCCTAACCCTAACCGTAACCCTGACCCTAACCCTAACACTAACCATAACCATAACACTAAACTCTAAACCCTAAACCTAATCCACCCTAAACCTTAAACAATCCTAAACCATAAACCATAAACCCTAAACCCTAAATCTAACAATAAACCTAAACCTGACCCTAAATCTAACCCTAACCCTAACCCTAACCCTAAACCTAACCCTGACCCTAACCCTAATCCTAATCCTAACACTAACCATAACCCTAACCCTAACCCTAAACCTAACCTTAACCCTAACCCTAACCCTAACCCTAACCCTAACCTTAACCCTAAACCTAAACCTAACCCTAACCCCTTAACCTTAATCCCTAAATCCTAAACCCTGAACAACCATAAATCCTAAACCCTGAACAACCCTAAATCATAAACCCTGAATAACCCTAAACACTAACCTCTAAACAACCCTAAACAACCCTAATCACTAAACCATAAACAACCCTAAACACTAAACCCTAAACAACCCTATACCCTAAACATTAAACACTAAACCCTAAATAACCCTAAACCCTAAACCATTAACACTATACCCTAAACAACACTAAACATTAACCCAAAACAACCCTAAAACCTAAACATTAAACACTAAAACTTAAACAACCCTAAACCCTAAACACTAAAGCCTAAACAACCCTAAACTTTTATCCCTAAACACTATACCCTAAACAACCCTAAACCTTAAACAATCCTAAAGTCTAAACCCTTAACCCTTAACCTAAACCACCCTAAATCTTAAACAATCCTAAACCCTAAACCTTAAACCCTAAACACTAAACCCTAAACCCTAAACCTAACAATAACCATAACCTTAACCCTAACCCCTAAACCTTACCCTAACCCTAACCCTAACCCTAATCCTAACCCTAACCCTAACCCTAACCCCAACCCTAACCATAACCCTAAGTCTAAACCTAATCCTATCCCTAACCTTAACCCTAATCCTAACCCTAACCCTAACCCTAACCCTAACCGTAACCATAACACTAAACTCTAACCCCTAAACCTAATCCACCCTCAACCTTAAACAATCCTAAACCATAAACCTTAGACCCTAAATCCTAAATCTAACAATAAACCTAAACCTAACCCTAAATCTAACCCTAACCCTAACCCTAACACTAAACCCTCCCTGACCCTAACCCTAACCCTAACACTAACCATAACCCTAACCCTAAACCTAACCCTGACCCTAATCCTAACACTAACCGTAACCCCTAACCTTAACCCTAACCCTAACCCTAACCCTAACCCTAACACTAACCCCTAACCCTTACCCTAACCCTAACCCTAACGCTAACCCTAACCATTACCCTAACCCTAACCCTAACCCTAACCCTAACGCTAACACAAACCGTAACCATAACACTAAACTCTAAACCCTAAACCTAATCCACCCTAAACCTTAAACAATCCTAAACCATAAACCTTAAACCCTAAACCCTAAATCTAACAATAAACCTAAACCTGACCCTAAATCTAACCCTAACCGTAAACCTAACCCTGACCCTAATCCTAACACTAACCCTATTTCTAATTCTAACCCTAACACTAATCCTAAACTTAAACCTAACCCCCGAATAATAACCCTAAACCTAACACTAACCCTAACCCCTAACCCTAACATTAACCCTAACCCTAACCCTAACCTAACCCTAACCCTAACCCTAACACTAACCCCTAACCCTTACCCTAACCCTAACACTAACCCAAACCCTAACCATTACCCTAAACCTAACCCTAACCCTAACCCTAACCCTAACCCTAACACTAACCATAACCATAACACTAAACTCTAAACCCTAAACCTAATCCACCCTAAACCTTAAACAATCCTAAACCATAAACCTTAAACCCTAAACCCTAAATCTAACAATAAACCTAAACCTGACCCTAAATCTAACCCTAACCCTAACCCTAACCCTAAACCTAACCCTGACCCTAACCCTAACCCTAATCCTAACACTAACCATAACCCTAACCCTAACCCTAACCCTAACCTTAACCCTAACCCTAACCCTAACCCTAACCCTAACCCTAACCCTAACCCTAAACCTAAACCTAACCTTAACCCCTTAACCTTAATCCCTAAATCCTAAACCCTGAACAACCATAAATCCTAAACCCTGAACAACCCTAAATCATAAACCTTGAATAACCCTAAACACTAACCTCTAAACAACCCTAAACAACCCTAATCACTAAACCATAAACAACCCTAAACACTAATCCCTAAGCAACCCTATACCCTAAACCTTAAACACTAAACCCTAAATAACCCTAACCCTAAACCATTAACACTATACCCTAAACAACACTAAACATTAACCCAAAACAGCCCTAAAACCTAAACCTTAAACACTAAAATTTAAACAACCCTAAACCCTAAACACAAAAGCCTAAACAACCCTAAACTTTTAACCCTAAACACTATACCCTAAACAACCCTAAACCTTAAACAATCCTAAAGTCTAAACCCTAAACCCTTAACCTAAACCACCCTAAATCTTAAGCAATCCTAAACCCTAAACCTTAAACCCTAAATACTAAACCCTAAACCCTAAACCTAACAATAACCATAACCCTAACCCTAACCCCTAACCCTTACCCTAACCCTAACCCTAACCCTAATCCTAACCCTAACCCTAACCCTAACCCTAACCCTAACCCTAACCCTAACTCTAACCCTAACCCTAACCGTAACCATAATAATAAACTCTAAACCCTAAACCTAATCCACCCTTAAACTTAAAAAATCCTAAACCATAAACCTTAAACCCTAAACCCGAAATCTAACAATAAACCTAAACCTGACACTAAATCTAACCCTAACCCTAACCCTAACCCTAAACCTAACCCTGACACTAACCCTAACCCTAATCCTAACACTAACCCTAACCCTAAACCTAATCCTAACCCTAACCTTAACTCTAATCCTAACCCTAACTCTAACCCTAACTTTAACCGTAACCATAACACTAAACTCTAAACCCTAAACCTAATCCACCCTAAACCTTAAACAATCCTAAACCATAAACCTTAGACCCTAAATCCTAAATCTAACAATAAACCTAAACCTAACCCTAAATCTAACCCTAACCCTAACCCTAAACCCTCCCTGACCCTAAACCTAACCCTAACCCTAACCCTAACCCTAACCCTAACCCTAAACCGAACCCTGACCCAAATCCTAACACTAACCCTATTTCTAATTCTAACCCTAACACTAATCATAAACTTAAACCTAATCCCCTAATAATAACCCTAACCCTAACACTAACCCTAACCCCTAACCCTAACCCTAACCCTAACCCTAACCCTAACCTAATCCTAACCCTAACCCTAACCCTAACACTAACACCTAAACCTTACCCTAACCCTAACCCTAACCCTAACCATTACCCTAACCCTAACCCTAACCCTAACCCTGACCCTAACCCTAACACTAAGCATAACCATAACACTAAACTCTAAACCCTAAACCTAATCCACCCTAAACCTTAAACAATCCTAAACCATAAACCTTAAACCCTAAACCCTAAATCTAACAACAAACCTAAACCTGACCCTAAATCTAACCCTAACCCTAACCCTAACCCTAAACCTAAACCTGACCCTAACCCTAACCCTAATCCTAACACTAACCATAACCCTAACCCTAACTTTAACCCTAACATTAACCCTAACCCTAACCCTAACCTTAACCCTAACCCTAACCCTAACCCTAACCCTAACCC
The DNA here is from genome assembly GCF_963924665.1 of Micromys minutus. NCBI lineage: Eukaryota > Metazoa > Chordata > Mammalia > Rodentia > Muridae > Micromys > Micromys minutus. The sequence continues at coordinate 29,586,497 of NC_137966.1, read as the reverse complement.
TAACCCTAACCCTAAACCTAACCCTGACCTTAACCCTAACCCTAATCCTAACACTAATCATAACCCTAACCCCAACCCTAACCCTAACCTTAACCCTAACCATAACCCTAACCCTAAACCTAACACTAACCCTAACCCAAACCCTAACCCTAAACCTAACCCTAACCCTAACCGTACCCATAACACTAAACTCTAAACCCTAAACCTAATCCACCCTAAAACTTAAACAATCCTAAACCACAAACCTTAAACCCTAAACCCTAAATCTAACAATAAACCTAAACCTAACCCTTAATCTAACCTTAACCCTAACCCTAACCCTAAACTTAATCCTAACACTAACCATAACCCAAACACTAACCCTAAACCTAACTCTAAACCTAACCCTAACCCTAAACCTCACACTAACCCTAATCCTAACACTAAACCTTAAACTTTATATCTAACCCTAACCCTAACCCTACCCCTAACCGTAACCCTAACCCTATCCCTAAATCTAACCCTAACCCTAAACCTCACACTAACCCTAATCCTAACACTAAACCTTAAACTTTAAATCTAACCCTAATCCTAACCCTACCCCTAACCCTAACCCTAACCCTATCCCTAAACCTAACCCTGACCCTAATCCTAACACTAACCCTATTTCTAATTCTAACCCTAACACAAATCCTAAATTTAAACCTAACTCCCTAATAATAACCCTAACCCTAAACCTAACCCTAACCCTAACCCTAACCCTAACCCTAACCCTAACCCTAACCCTAACACTAACCTAAACCCTAACCCCCCCAACCCTAACCTTAACCCTAACCCTAACCCTAACCGTAACTCTAACCCTAACCCTAACCGTAACTCTAACCCTAACCCTAAAACTAACCCTAACCCTAACCGTAACCCTAACCCTAACACTAACCCTAACCTTAACCCTAACCCTAACCGTAACCATAACACTAAACTCTAAACCCTAAATTTATCCACCCTAAACCTTAAACAATCCTAAACCATAAACCTTAAACCCTAAACCCTAAATCTAACAAAAAACCTAAACCTAACCCTAAATCTAACACTAACCCTAAACGTAAACCTAAACCTACCCCTGACCCAAATCCAAAGCCTAATCCTAACAATAACCATAACCCAAACAAAGACTAACCCTAACACTAAACCTAACCCTAACCCTAAACCTCACACCTACCCTATCCCTAACCCTAACCCTAAACCTAAAACCTCCCTGACCATAACCCTCACCCTAACCCTAACCCTAACCCTAACCCTAACCTAACCCTAACCCTAACCCTAACCCTAACCCTAACCCTAACACTAACCCCTAACCCTTACCCTAACTCTAACCCAAACCATAACCCTAACCCTAACACTAACCGTAACCATAACACTAAACTCTAAACTCTAAACCTGATCCACCCAAAACCTTAAACAATCCTAAATCATAAACCTTAAACCCTAAACCCTAAATCTAACAATAAACCTAAACCTGACCCTAATCTAACCCTAACCCTAACCCTAACCCTAAACCTAACACTGACCCTAACCCTAACCCTAATCCTAACACTAACCATAACCCTAACCCTAACCCTAACCCTAACCTTAACCCTAACCCTAACCCTAAGCCTAACCCTAACCCTAACCCTAACCCTAACCCTAACCCCTTAACCTTAATCCCTAAATCCTAAACCCTGAACAACCATAAATCCTAAACTCTGAACAACCCTAAATCATAAACCCTGAATAACCATAAACACTAACCTCTAAACAACCCTAAACAACCCTAATCACTAAACCATAAACAACCCTAAACACTAAACCCTAAACAACCCTATACCCTAAACCTTAAACACTAAACGCTAAATAACCTTAAACCCTAAACCATTAACACTATACCCTAAACAACACTAAACACTAAACCCAAAACAACCCTAAAACCTAAACCTTAAACACAAAACCTTAAACAACCCTAAACCCTAAACACTAAACCCTAAACAACCCTAAACTTTTAACCCTAAACACTATACCCTAAACAACCCTAAACCTTAAACAATCCTAAACTCTAAACCCTAAACCCTTAACCTAAACCACCCTAAATCTTAAACAATCCTAAACCCTAAACCTTAAACCCTAAACACTAAACCCTAAACCCTAAACCTAACAATAACCATAACCCTAACCCTAACCCCTAACCCTTACCCTAACCCTAACCCTAACCCTCACCCTAACCATTACCCTAACCCTAACACTAACCCTAACCCTAACCCTAACCCTAACCCTAACACTAACCGTAACCATAACACTAAACTCTAAACCCTAAACCTAATCCACCCTAAACCTTAAACAATCCTAAACCATAAACCTTAAACCCTAAACCCTAAATCTAACAATAAACCTAAACCTGACCCTAAATCTAACCCTAACCCTAACCCTAACCCTAAACCTAACCCTGACCCTAACCCTAACCCTAATCCTAACACTAACCATAACCCTAACCCTAACCCTAACCCTAACTTTAACCCTAACCCTAACTCTAACCCTAACCCTAACCCTAACCCTAACCCTAACCCTAACTCTAAACCTAACCCTAACCCCTTAACCTTAATCCCTAAATCCTGAACCCTGAACAACCATAAATCCTAAACCCTGAACAACCCTAAATCATAAACCCTGAATAACCCTAAACACTAACCTCTAAACAACCCTAAACAACCCTAAACTAAACCATAAACAAACCTAAACACTAAACCCTAAACAACCCTATACCCTAAACCTAAAACACTATAACCTAAATAACCGTAAACCCTAAACCATTAACACTATACCCTAAAAAACACTAAACATTAACCCAAAACAACCCTAAAGCCTAAACCTTAAACACTAAAACTTAAACAACCCTAAACCCTAAACACTAAAGCCTAAAGAACCCTAAACTTTTAACCCTAAACACTATACCCTAAACAACCCTAAACCTTAAACAATCCTAAAGTCTAAACCCTAAACCCTTAACCTAAACCACCCTAAATCTTAAACAATCCTAAACCCTAAACCTTAAACCCTAAACACTAAACCCTAAACCCTAAACCTAACAATAACCATAACCCTAACCCTAACCCCTAACCCTTACCCTAAACCTAACCCTAACCCTAACCCTAACCCTAACCCTAACCCTAACCCTAACCCTAACTCTAAACCTAATCCTAACCCTAACCTTAACCCTAATCCTAACCCTAACCCTAACCCTAACCCTAACCGTAACCATAACACTAAACTCTAAACCCTAAACCTAATCAACCCTAAACCTTAAACAATCCTAAACCATAAACCTTAGACCCTAAATCCTAAATCTAACAATAAACCTAAACCTAACCCCAAATCTAACCCTAACCCTAACCCTAACCATAACCCTAACCCTAACACTAAACCTAACCCTGACACTAATCCTAACACTAACCCTATTTCTAATTCTAACCCTAACACTAATCCCAAACTTAAACCTAACCCCCTAATAATAACCCTAACCCTAACACTAACCCTAGCCCCTAACCTTAACCCTTACCCTAACCCTAACCCTAACCCTAACCCTAACCATTACCCTAACCCTAACCCTAACCCTAACACTAACCGTAACCATAACACTAAACTCTAAACCCTAAACCTAATCCACCCTAAACCTTAAACAATCCTAAACTATAAACCTTAAACCCTAAACCCTAAATCTAACAATAAACCTAAACCTGACCCTAAATCTAACCCTAACCCTAACCCTAACCCTAAAACTAACCCTGACCCTAATCCTAACACTAACCCTATTTCTAATTCTAGCCCTAACACTAATCCTAAACTTAAACCTAACCCCCTAATAATAACCCTAACCCTAACACTAACCCTAACCCCTAACCCTAACCCTAACCCTAACCCTAACCCTAACCTAACCCTAACCCTAACCCTAACCCTAACACTAACCCCTAACCTTTACCCTAACCCTAACCCTAACCCTAACCCTAACCATTACCCTAACCCTAACCCTAACCCTAACCCTAACCATAAACCTAACCCTAACCCCTTAACCTTAATTCCTAAATCCTAAACCCTGAACAACCATAAATCCTAAACCCTGAAGAACCCTAAATCATAAACCCTGAATAATCCTCAACACTAACCTCTAAACAACCCTAAACAACCCTAATCACTAAACCATAAACAACCCTAAACACTAAACCCTAAACAACCCTACACCCTAAACCTTAAACACTAAACCCTAAATAACCCTAAACCCTAAACCATTAACACTATACCCTAAACAACACTAAACATTAACCCAAAACGACCCTAAAACCTAAACCTTAAACACTAAAACTTAAACAACCCTAAACCCTAAACACTAAAGCCTAAACAACCGTAAACTTTTAACCCTAAACACTATACCCTAAATAACCCTAAACCTTAAACAATCCTAAAGTCTAAACCCTAAACCCTTAACCTAAACCACCCTAAATCTTAAACAATCCTAAACCCTAAACCTTAAACCCTAAACACTAAATCCTAAACCCTAAACCTAACAATAACCATAACCCTAACCCTAACCCCTAACCCTTACCCTAACCCTAACCCTAACCCTAATCCTAACCCTAACCCTAACCCTAAGCATTACCCTAACCCTAACCCTAACCCTAACCCTAACCCTAACCTAACCCTAACCCTAACCATAACCCTAACACTAACCCCTAACCCTTACCCTAACCCTAACCCTAACCCTAAGCATTACCCTAACCCTAACCCTAACCCTAACCCTAACCCTAACCCTAACACTAACCGTAACCATAACACTAAACTCTGAACTATAAACCTAATCCACCCTAAACCTTAAAAAATCCTAAACCATAAACCTTAAACCCTAAACCCTAAATCTAACAATAAACCTAAACCTGACCCTAAATCTAACCCTAACCCTAACCCTAACCCTAAACCTAACCCTGACCCTAACCCTAACCCTAATCCTAACACTAACCATAACCCTAACCCTAACCCTAACACTAACCTTAACCCTAACCCTAACCCTAACCCTAACCGTAACCATAATACTAAACTCTAAACCCTAAACCTAATCCACCCTAAACCTTAAACAATTCTAAACCATAAACTTTAAACCCTAAACCCTAAATCTAAAAATAAACCTAAACCTAACCCTTAATCTAACCCTAACCCTAACCCTAACCCTAAACCTAACCCTGACCCTAACCCTAACCCTAATCCTAACACTAACCATAACCCAAACACTAACCCTAACCCTAACCCTAA
>NC_137966.1:29556190-29578690 GCF_963924665.1 Micromys minutus | reverse complement strand
TAATCCTAACACTAACCATAACCCTAACCCTAACCATAACTCTAACCCTAACTCTAACCCTAACCGTAACCATAATACTAAACTCTAAACCCTAAACCCAATCCACCCTAAACCTTAAACAATCCTAAACTCTAAACCCTAAACCCTTAACGTAAACCACCCTAAATCTTAAACAATCCTAAACCCTAAACCTTAAAACCTAAACACTAAACCCTAAACCCTAAACCTAACAATAACCATAACCCTAACCCTAACCCCTAAACCTTACCCTAACCCTAACCCTAACCCTAACCCTAACCCTAACCCTAACCCTAACCCTAACCCTAACCCTAACCCTAAACCTAATCCTAACCCTAACCCTAACCCTAATCCTAACCCTAACCCTAACCCTAACCCTAACCGTAACCATAACACTAAATTCTAAACCCTAAACCTAATCCACCCTAAACCTTGAACAATCCTAAACCATAAACCTTAAACCCTAAACCCTAAATCTAACAATAAACATAAACCTAACCCTAAATTTAACCCTAACCCTATCCCTAACCCTAAACCTAACTCTGACCCTAACCCTAACCCTAATCCTAACACTAACCATAACCCTAACCCTAACACTAACCCTAACCTTAACCCTAACCCTAACCCTAACCCTAACCCTAACTCTAACCCTAACTCTAACCCTAACCGTAACCATAATACTAAACTCTAAACCCTAAACCTAATCCACCCTAAATCTTAAACAATCTTAAACCATAAACCTTAAACCCTAATCCCTAAATCTAACAATAAACCTAAACCTAACCCTAAATCTAACCCTAACCCTAACCCTAACCCTAAACCTAAACCTGACCCTAACCCTAACCCTAATCCTAACACTAATCATAACCCAAACACTAACCCTAACCCTAACCATAAACCTAACCTTAAAACTCACACTATCCCTAATCCTAACACTAAACCCTAAACTTTAAATCTAACTCTAACCCTAACCCTACCCTTAACCCTAACCCTATCCCTAAACCTAACCCTGACCCTAATCCTAACACTAACCCTATTTCTAATTCTAACCCTAACACTAATCCTAAACTAAAACCTAACCCCCTAATAATAACCCTAACACTAAACCTAACCCTAACCCTAACCCTAACCCTAACCCTAACACTAACCCCTAACCCCTAACCCCTAACACTAACCCTAACCCTAACCCCTAACCCTAACCCTAACCCTAACCTTAACCCTAATTCTAACCCTAACCCTATCCCTAACCCTAACCCTTACCCTAACACTAACACTAACCTTAACCCTAACCCTAACCTTAAACCTCACCCTAACCCTCACCTTAACCCTAAACCTAACCCTAACACTAACCCTAACACCCTAAATCCTAAACCTTTAACCCCGAAAAACCCTAAACACTAATTCCAAAAGCACCCTAAACCCTAAAATATAAACACTAAAAGCTAAAAAATCCTAAACCCTAAACCCTAAACACTAAACCCTAAACAAGCCTAAACCCTAAAACCATTAACACTATACCCTAAACAACCCTAAACCCTTAACCCTAAACATTATACCCTAAACCCTAAAACACTATACAACCTTAAACCCTAAACCTTAAAATATCCTAAATCATAAATCCTGAACTACCCTAAACACTAAATTATAAACAACCCTAAAAAACCCTAAACAACTCTAAACGCTAAAACCTAAACAACCCTAACCATTAAACAATCTTAAACGCTAAATTCTATACCCTAAACCTAAACCACCCTAAAATTTAAACAATCCTAAACCCTAAACCTTAAACCATAAACCCTAAATTTTAAACCATAAATCTAAGAATAACCATAACCCTAACCCTAACCCTAAACCTAAACCTAACCCTAACCCCAACCCTAACCTTAACCCCATAACCCTAACCCTAACCTTAAGCCTAACATAACCCCATAACCCTAACTCTAACCCTAACTCTAACCCTAACTCTAACCCTAATGCTAACCCTAACACTAACCCTAACCCTAACCCTAACCCATTAACCTTAATCCCTAAATCCTAAAACCTGAACAACCATAAATCCTAAACCCTGAACAACCCTAAATCATAAACCCTGAATAACCCTAAACACTAACCTCTAAACAACCCTAAACAACCCTAATCACTAAACCATAAACAACCCTAAACACTAAACCCTAAACAACCCTATACCCTAAACCTTAAACACTAAACCCTAAATAACCCTAAACCCTAAACCATTAACACTATACCCTAAACAACACTAAACACTTAACCCAAAACAACCCTAAAACCTAAACCTTAAACACTAAACCTTAAACAACCCTAAACCCTAAAAACTAAACCCTAAACAACCCTAAACTTTTAACCCTAAACTCTATACCCTAAACAACCCTAATCCTTAAACAATCCTAAACTCTAAACCCTAAACCCTTAACGTAAACCACCCTAAATCTTAAACAATCCTAAACCCTAAACCTTAAACCCTAAACACTAAACTCTAAACCCTAAACCTAACAATAACCATAACCCTAACCCTCACCCCTAAACCTTACCCTAACCCTAACCCTAACCCTAATCCTAACCCTAACCATAACCCTAACCCTAACCCTAACCCTAACCCTAAACCTAATCCTAACCCTAACCTTAACCCTAATCCTAACCCTAACCCTAACCCTAACCGTAACCATAACACTAAACTCTAAACCCTAAACCTAATCCACCCTAAACCTTAAACAATCCTAAACCATAAAACTTAGACCCTAAATCCTAAATCTAACAATAAACCTAAACCTAACCCTAAATCTAACCCTAACCCTAACCCTAACCCTAAACCCTCCCTGACTTTAACCCTAACCCTAACCCTAACCCTAACCCTAAACCTAAACCTGACCCTAATCCTAACACTAACCCTATTTCTAACTCTAACCCTAACACTAATCCTAAACTTAAACCTAACCCCCTAATAATAACCCTAACCCTAACACTAACCCTAACCATAACCCTAACCTAACCCTAAACCTAACCCTAACCCTAACCCAAACCCTAACACTAACCCACTAACTTTTACCATAACCCTAACCCTAACCCTAACCCTAACCCTTAACATAACCCTAACCCTAACCCTAACCCCATCCCTAACCCTAACCCTAACCGTAACCATAACACTAAACTCTAAACCCTAAACCTAATCCACCCTAAACCTTAAACAATCCTAAAACATAAACCTTAAACCCTAAACCCTAAATCTAACAATATACCTAAACCTAACCCTAAATCTAACCCTAAGCCTATCCCTAACCCTAAACCTAACCCTGACCCTAACCCTAACCCTAATCCTAACACTAACCATAACCCTAACCCTAACATTAAGCCTAACCTTAACCCTAACCCTAACCCTAACCCTAACCCTAACCCTAACTCTAACCCTAACTCTAACCCTAACCGTAACCATAATACTAAACTCTAAACCCTAAACCTAATCCACCCTAAATCTTAAACAATCTTAAACCATAAACCTTAAACCCTAAACCCTAAATCTAACAATAAACCTAAACCTAACCCTAAATCTAACCCTAACCCTAACCCTAACCCTAAACCTAAACCTGACCCTAACCCTAACCCTAATCCTAACACTAATCATAACCCAAACACTAACCCTAACCCTAACCATAAACCTAACCTTAAAACTCACACTATCCCTAATCCTAACACTAAACCCTAAACTTTAAATCTAACCCTAACCCTAACCCTACCCTTAACCCTAACCCTATCCCTAAACCTAACCCTGACCCTAATCCTAACACTAACCCTATTTCTAATTCTAACCCTAACACTAATCCTAAACTAAAACCTAACCCCCTAATAATAACCCTAACACTAAACCTAACCCTAACCCTAACCCTAACCCTAACCCTAACACTAACCCCTAACCCCTAACCCCTAACACTAACCCTAACCCTAACCCCTAACCCTAACCCTAACCCTAACCTTAACCCTAATTCTAACCCTAACCCTATCCCTAACCCTAACCCTTACCCTAACACTAACACTAACCTTAACCCTAACCCTAAACTTAAACCTCACCCTAACCCTCACCTTAACCCTAAACCTAACCCTAACACTAACCCTAACACCCTAAATCCTAAACCTTTAACCCCGAAAAACCCTAAACACTAATTCCAAAAGCACCCTAAACCCTAAAGTATAAACACTAAAAGCTAAAAAACCCTAAACCCTAAACCCTAAACACTAAACCCTAAACAAGCCTAAACCCTAAAACCATTAACACTATACCCTAAACAACCCTAAACCCTTAACCCTAAACATTATACCCTAAACCCTAAAACACTATACAACCTTAAACCCTAAACCTTAAAATATCCTAAATCATAAATCCTGAACTACCCTAAACACTAAATTTTAAACAACCCTAAAAAACCCTAAACAACTCTAAACGCTAAAACCTAAACAACCCTAACCATTAAACAATCTTAAACGCTAAATTCTATACCCTAAACCTAAACCACCCTAAAATTTAAACAATCCTAAACCCTAAACCTTAAACCATAAACCCTAAATTTTAAACCATAAATCTAAGAATAACCATAACCCTAACCCTAACCCTAAACCTAAACCTAACCCTAACCCCAACCCTAACCTTAACCCCATAACCCTAACCCTAACCTTAAGCCTAACATAACCCCATAACCCTAACTCTAACCCTAACTCTAACCCTAACTCTAACCCTAATGCTAACCCTAACACTAACCCTAACCCTAACCCTAACCCATTAACCTTAATCCCTAAATCCTAAAACCTGAACAACCATAAATCCTAAACCCTGAACAACCCTAAATCATAAACCCTGAATAACCCTAAACACTAACCTCTAAACAACCCTAAACAACCCTAATCACTAAACCATAAACAACCCTAAACACTAAACCCTAAACAACCCTATACCCTAAACCTTAAACACTAAACCCTAAATAACCCTAAACCCTAAACCATTAACACTATACCCTAAACAACACTAAACACTTAACCCAAAACAACCCTAAAACCTAAACCTTAAACACTAAACCTTAAACAACCCTAAACCCTAAACACTAAACCCTAAACAACCCTAAACTTTTAACCCTAAACTCTATACCCTAAACAACCCTAAACCTTAAACAATCCTAAACTCTAAACCCTAAACCCTTAACGTAAACCACCCTAAATCTTAAACAATCCTAAACCCTAAACCTTAAACCCTAAACACTAAACTCTAAACCCTAAACCTAACAATAACCATAACCCTAACCCTCACCCCTAACCCTTACCCTAGCCCTAACCCTAACCCTAATCCTAACCCTAACCATAACCCTAACCCTAACCCTAACCCTAACCCTAAACCTAATCCTAACCCTAACCTTAACCCTAATCCTAACCCTAACCCTAACCCTAACCGTAACCATAACACTAAACTCTAAACCCTAAACCTAATCCACCCTAAACCTTAAACAATCCTAAACCATAAAACTTAGACCCTAAATCCTAAATCTAACAATAAACCTAAACCTAACCCTAAATCTAACCCTAACCCTAACCCTAACCCTAAACCCTCCCTGACTTTAACCCTAACCCTAACCCTAACCCTAACCCTAAACCTAACCCTGACCCTAATCCTAACACTAACCCTATTTCTAACTCTAACCCTAACACTAATCCTAAACTTAAACCTAACCCCCTAATAATAACCCTAACCCTAACACTAACCCTAACCATAACCCTAACCTAACCCTAAACCTAACCCTAACCCTAACCCAAACCCTAACACTAACCCACTAACTTTTACCATAACCCTAACCCTAACCCTAACCCTAACCCTTAACATAACCCTAACCCTAACCCTAACCCCATCCCTAAACCTAACCCTAACTGTAACCATAACACTAAACTCTAAACCCTAAACCTAATCCACCCTAAACCTTAAACAATCCTAAAACATAAACCTTAAACCCTAAACCCTAAATCTAACAATATACCTAAACCTAACCCTAAATCTAACCCTAAGCCTATCCCTAACCCTAAACCTAACCCTGACCCTAACCCTAACCCTAATCCTAACACTAACCATAACCCTAACCCTAACATTAAGCCTAACCTTAACCCTAACCCTAACCCTAACCCTAACCCTAACCCTAACCCTAACTCTAACCCTAACCCTAACCCTAACCGTAACCATAATACTAAACTCTAAACCCTAAACCTAATCTACCCTAAACCTTAAACAATCCTAAACCTTAAACCTTAAACCCTAAACCCTAAATCTAACAATAAACCTAAACCTAACCCTAAATCTAACCCTAACCCTAACCCTAACCCTAAACCTAAACCTGACCCTAACCCTAACCCTAATAATAACACTAATCATAACCCAAACACTATCCCTAACCCTAACGCTAAACCTAACCCTAAACCTCACACTTTCCCTAATCTTAACACTAAACCCTAACCTTTAAATCTAACCCTAACTCTAACCCTACCTTTAACCCTAACCCTAACCATATCCCTAAACCTAACCTTGACCCTAATCCTAACACTAACCCTATTTCTAATTCTAACCCTAACACTAATCCTAAACTAAAACCTAACACCCTAATAATAACCCTAACACTAAACCTAACCCTAACCCTAACCCTAACCCTAACACTAACCCCTAACCCCTAACACTAACCCTAACACTAACCCCTAACCCTAACCCTAACCCTAACCCTAAACTTAACCCTAACCCTAAACCTAACCCTAACCCTATCCCTAACCCTACCCTTACCCTAACACTAACACTAACCTTAACCCTAACCCTAACCTTAACCCTCACCCTAACCCTCACCTTAACCCTAAACCTAACCCTAACACTAACCCTAACACCCTAAATCCTAAACCCTAAACCCCGAAAAACCTTAAACACTAATTCCAAAAGCACCCTAAACTTTAAACTATAAACACTAAACGCTAAAAAACCCTAAACCCTAAACCCTAAACACTAAACACTAAACAAGCCTAAACCCTAAAATCATTAACACTATACCCTAAACAACCCTAAACCCTTAACCCTAAACATTATACACTAAACCCTAAAACACTATACAACCTTAAACCCTAAACCTTAAAATATCATAAATCATAAATCCTGAACAACCCTAAACACTAAATCATAAACAACCCTAAAAAACCCTAAACAACTCTAAACGCTAAAACCTAAACAACCCTAAATATTAAACAATCTTAAACGCTAAACCCTATACCCTAAACCTAAACCACCCTAAAACTTAAACAATCCTAAACCCTAAACCTTAAACCATAAACCCTAAAATTTAAACCTTAAATCTGAGAATAACCATAACCCTAACCCTAACCCTAAACCTAAACCTAACCCTAACCCCAACCCTAACCTTAACCCCATAACCCTAACCCTAACCTTAAGCCTAACATAACCCCATAATCCTAACTCTAACCCTAACTCTAACCCTAACCCTAACCCTAACCCTAACCCTAAACCCTTAACCTTAATCCCTAAATCCTAAACCCTGAACAACCATAAATCCTAAACCCTGAACAACCCTAAATCATAAACCCTGAATAACCCTAAACACTAACCTCTAAACAACCCTAAACAACCCTAATCACTAAACCATAAACAACCCTAAACACTAAATCCTAAACAACCCTATACCCTAAACCTTAAACACTAAACCCTAAATAACCCTAAACCCTAAACCATTAACACTATACCCTAAACAACAGTAAACAGAAAACCCAAAACAACCCTAAAACCTAAACCTTAAACACTAAATATTAAACAACCCTAAACCCTAAACACTAAACCCTAAACAACCCTAAACTTTTAACCCTAAACACTATACCCTAAACAACCCTAAACCTTAAACAATCCTAAACTCTAAACCCTAAACCCTTAACCTAAACCACCCTAAATCTTAAACAATCTTAAACCCTAAACCTTAAACCCTAAAGACTAAACCCTAAACCCTAAACCTAACAATAACCATAACCCTAACCCTAACCCCTAAAACTTACCCTAACCCTAACCCTAACCCTAATCCTAACCCTAACCCTAACCCTAACCCTAACCCTAACCCTAACCCTAACCCTAAACCTAAACCTAATCCTAACCCTAACCTTAACCCTAATCCTAACCCTAACCCTAACCCTAACCCTAACCGTAACCATAACACTAAACTCTAAACCCTAAACCTAATCCACCCTAAAACTTAAACAATCCTAAACCATAAACCTTAGACCCTAAATCCTAAATCTAACAATAAACCTAAACCTAACCCTACATCTTACCCTAACCCTAACCCTAACCCTAAACCCTCCCTGACCCTAACCCTCACCCTAACCCTAACCCTAACCCTAAACCTAACCCTGACCCTAATCCTAACACTAAACCTATTTCTAATTCTAACCCTAACAATAATCCTAAACTTAAACCTAACCCCCTAATAATTACCCTAACCCTAACACTAACCCTAACCCCTAACCCTAACCCTAACCCTAACCCTAACCCTAACCCTAACCTAACCCTAACCCTAACCCTAACCCTATCCCTAACACTAACCGTAACCATAACACTAAACTCTAAACCCTAAACCTAATCCACCGTAAACCTCAAACAATCCTAAACCATAAACCTTAAACCCTAAATCCTAAATCTAACAATAAACCTAAACCTGACCCTAAATCTAACCCTAACCCTAACCCTAACCCTAACCCTAACCCTAAACCTAACCCTGACCCTAACCCTAACCCTAATCCTAACACTAACCATAACCCTAACCCTAACCCTAACCTTAACCCTAACCCTAACCCTAACCCTAACCCTAACCCTAACCCTAACCCTAACCCCTTAACCTTAATCCCTAAATTCTAAACCCTGAACAACCATAAATCCTAAACCCTGAACAACGCTAAATCATAAACCCTGAATAACCCTAAACACTAACCTCTAAACAACCCTAAACAACCCTAATCACTAAACCATAAACAACCCTAAACATTAAACCCTAAAGAACCCTATACCCTAAACCTTAAACACTAAACCCTAAATAACCCTAAACCCTAAACCATTAACACTATACCCTAAACAACACTAAACACTAAACCCAAAACAACTCTAAAACCTAAACATTAAACACTAAACCTTAAAAAACCCTAAACCCTAAACACTAAACCCTAAACAACCCTAAACTTTTAACCCTAAACACTATACCCTAAACAACCCTAAACCTTAAACAATCCTAAACTCTAAACCCTAAACCCTTAACCTAAACCACCCTAAATCTTAAACAATCCTAAACCCTAAACCTTAAACCCTAAACACTAAACCCTAAACCCTAAACCTAACAATAACCATAACCCTAAACCTAACCCCTAACCCTTACTCTAACCCTAACCCTAACCCTAATCCTAACCCTAAACCTAACCCTAACCCTAACCCTAACCCTAACCCTAACCCTAACCCTAAACCTAATCCTAACCCTAACCTTAACCCTAATCCTAAACCTAACCCTAACCCTAACCCTAACCGTAACCATAACACTAAACTCTAAACCCTAAACCTAATCCATCCTAAACCTTAAACAATCCTAAACCATAAACCTTAGACCCGAAATCCTAAATCTAACAATAAACCTAAACCTAACCCTAAATCTAACCCTAACCCTAACCCTAACCCTAAAGCCTCACTGACCCTAACCCTAACCCTAACCCTAAACCTAAACCTAACCCTGACCCTAATCCTAACACTAACCCTATTTCTAATTCTAACCCTAACACTAATCCTAAACTTAAACCTAACCTCCTAATAATAACCCTAACCCTAACACTAACCCTAACCCCTAACCCTAACCCTAACCCTAACCCTAACCTAACGCTAACCCTAACCCTTACCCTAACCCTAACACTAACCCCTAACCCTTACCCTAACCCTAACCCTAACCCTGACCATTACCCTAACCCTAACCCTAACCCTAACCCAAACCCTAACACTAACTGTAACCATAACACTAAACTCTAAACCCTAAACCTAATCCACCCTAAACCTTAAACAATCCTAAACCATAAACCTTAAACCCTAAACCCTAAATCTAAAAATAAACCTAAACCTGACCCTAAATCTAACCCTAACCCTAACCCTAACCCTAAACCTAACCCTGACCCTAAACCTAACCCTAATCCTAACACTAACCATAACCCTAACCCTAGGCCTAACACTAAGTTTAACCCTAACCCTAACCCTAAACCTAACCCTAACCCTAACCCTAACCCTAACCCTACCCCTAACCCTAACCCTAACCGTAACCATAATACTAAACTCTAAACCCTAAACCTAATCCACCCTAAACCTTAAACAATCCTAAACCATAAACCTTAAACCCTAAACCCTAAATCTAACAATAAACATAAACCTATCCCTTAATCTAACCCTAACCCTAACCCTAACCCTAAACCTAACCCTGACCCTAACCCTAACCCTAATCCTAACACTAACCATAACCCTAACCCTAACCCTAACCCTACCCCTAACCCCTAAGACTAACCCTGACCCTAACCCCTAACCCTAACCCTAACCCTAACCTAACCCTAACACTAACCCTAACCCTAACCATAACCCTAACCCTAATCCTATCCCTAAACCTAACCCTTACCCTAACACTAACACTAACCTTAACCCTAACCCTAACCTTAACCCTCACCCTAACCCTCACCCTAACCCTCACCCCAACCCTAAACCTAACCCTAACACTAACCCTAACACCCTAAATCCTAAACCCTAAACCCAGAAAAACTCTAAGCACTAATTCCAAAAGCACCCTAAACCCTAAACTCTAAACACTAAACGCTAAAAAACCCTAAACCCTAAACCCTAAACACTAAACCCTAAACAAGCCTAAACCCTAAAACCATTAACACTATACCCTAAACAACCCTAAACCCTTTACCCTAAACATTATAGCCTAAACCCTAAAACACTATACAAACTTAAACCCTAAACCTTAAAATATCCTAAATCATAAATCCTGAACAACCCTAAACACTAAATCATAAACAACCCTAAAAAAACATAATCAACTCTTAACGCTAAAACATAATCAACCCTAAACATTAAACAATCTTAAACGCTAAATCCTATACCCTAAACCTAAATCACCCTAAAACTTAAACAATCCTAAACCCTAAACCTTAAACCATAAACCCTAAATTTTAAACCATAAATCTAAGAATAACCATAACCCTAACCCTAACCCTAAACCTAAACCTAACCCTAACCCCAACCCTAACCTTAACCCCATAACCCTAACCCTAACCTTAAGCCTAACATAAGCCCATAACCCTAACCCTAACCCTCACCCTAACCCTAACCATAACCCTAACACTAACCCTAACCCTAACCCTAACCCCTAACTTCTAACCCTAACCCTAACCCTAACCCCTAACCCTAACCCTAACCCTAAACCTAACCTTACCCTAAACCTAACCCTAACCCTAACCCTAACCCTAACCTAACCCTAACCCTAACCGTAACCATAACACTAAACTCTAAACCCTAAACCTAATCCACCCTAAACCTTTAACAATCCTAAACCATAAACCGTAGACCCTAAACCATAAATCTAACAATAAACCTAAACCTAACCCAAAATCTAACCCTAACCCTAAACCCTCCCTGACCCTAACCCTAACCCTAACCCTAACCCTAACCCTAAACCTAACCCTGACCCTAATCCTAACACTAAACCTATTTCTAATTCTAACCCTAACACTGATCCTAAACTTAAACCTAACCCCCTAATAATAACCCTAACCCTAACACTAACCCTAACCCTAACCCTAACCCTAACCTTAACCCTACCCTAACCCTAACCCTAACCCTAACCCAAACCCTAAAACTAACCCCCTAACTTTTACCCTAACCCTAACCCTAACCCTAACACTTACCATAACCCTAACCCTAACCCTAACCCAATCCCTAACCCTAACCCTAACCGTAACCATAACACTAAACTCTAAACACTAAACCTAATCTACCCTAAACCTTAAACAATCCTAAACCATAAACCTTAAACCCTAAACCCTAAATCTAACAATAAACCTAAACCTAACCCTAAATCTAACCCTAACCCTATCCCTAAACCTAAACCTAACCCTGACCCTAACCCTAACCCTAATCCTAACACTAACCATAACCCTAACCCTAACACTAACCCTAACCTTAACCCTAACCCTAACCCTAACAATAACCCTAAACCTAACTCTAACCCTAACCCTAACCCTAACCGTAACCATAATACTAAACTTTAAACCCTAAACCTAATCCACCCTAAACCTTAAACAATCCTAAACCATAAACCTTAAACCCTAAACCCTAAATCTAACAATAAACCTAAACCTAACCCTAAATCTAACCCTAACCCTAACCCTAACCCTAAACCTAAACCTGACCCTAACCCTAACCCTAATCCTAACACTAATCATAACCCAAACACTAACCCTAACCCTAACCCTAAACCTAACCCTAAACCTCACACTATTCCTAATTCTAACACTAAACCCTAAACTTTAAATCTAATCCTAACCTTAACCCTACCCTTAACCCTAACCCTAACCCTATCCCAAAACCTAACACTGACCCTAATCCTAACACTAACCTTATTTCTAAATCTAACCCTAACACTAATCCTTAACTAAAACCTAACCCCCTAATAATAACCCTAACACTAAACCTAACCCTAACCCTAACCCTAACCGTAACCCTAACACTAACGCCTAACCCCTAACACTAACCCTAACCCTAACCCCTAACCCTAACCCTAACCCTAACCCTAACCCTAACCCTAACCCTAACCCTAACCCTAACCCTAACCCTATCCCTAACCCTAACCCTTACCCTAACACTAACACTAACCTTAACCCTAACCCTAACCTTAACCCTCACCCTAACCCTCACCTTAACCCTAAACCTAACCCTAACACTAACCCTAACACCCTAAATCCTAAACCCTAAACCCCGAAAAACCCTAAACACTAATTCCAAAAGCACCCTAAACCCTAAACTATAAACACTAAACGCTAAAAAACCCTAAACCCTAAACCCTAAACACTAAACAAGCCTAAACCCTAAAACCATTAACACTATACCCTAAACAACCCAAAACCCTTAACACTAAACATTATACCCTAAACCCTAAAACACTATACAACCTTAAACCCTAAACCTTAAAATATCCTAAATCATAAATCCTGAACAACCCTACACAAAATCATAAACAACCCTAAAAAACCCTAAACAACTCTAAACGCTAAAACCTAAACAACCCTAACCATTAAACAATCTGAAACGCTAAATTCTATACCCTAAACCTAAACCACCCTAAAACTTAAACAGTCCTAAATCCTAAACCTTAAACCATAAACCCTGAATTTTAAACAATAAATCTAAGAATAACCATAACCCTAACCCTAACCCTAAACCTAAACCTAACCCTAACCCCAACCCTAACCTTAACCCCATAACCCTAAACCTAACCTTAAGCCTAACATAACCCCATAACCCTAACTCTTACCCTAACTCTAACACTAATGCTAACCCTAACCCTAACCCTAACTCTAACCCCTTAACCTTAATCCCTAAATCCTAAACCCTGAACAACCATAAATCCTAAACCCTGAACAACCCTAAATCATAAACCCTGAATAACCCTAAACACTAACCTCTAAACAACCCTAAACAACCCTAATCACTAAACCATAAACAACCCTAAACACTAAACCCTAAACAACCCTATACCTTAAACCTTAACACTAAACCCTAAATAAACCTAAACCCTAAACCATTAACACTATACCCTAAACAACACTAAACACTAAACCAAAAACAACCCTAAAACCTAAACCTTAAACACTAAACCTTAAATAACCCTAAACCCTAAACACTAAACCCTAAAGAACCCTAAACTTTTAACCCTAAACACTATACCCTAAACAACCCTAAACCTTAAACAATCCTAAACTCTAAACCCTAAACCCTTAACCTAAACCACCCTAAATCATAAACAATCCTAAACCCTAAACCTTAAACCGTAAACACTAAACTCTAAACCCTAAACCTAACAATAACCATAACCCTAACCCTAACCCCTAACCCTTACCCTAACCCTAACCCTAACCCTAATCCTAAACCTAACCCTAACTCTAACCCTAACCCTAACCCTAACCCTAAACCTAACCCTAACCTTAACCCTAATCCTAACCCTAACCCTAACCCCAACCGTAACCCTAACCCTAAACCTAATCCTAACCCTAACTCTAACCCTAACCCTAACCCTAACGCTAACCCTATCCCTAACCCTAAACCTAATCCTAACCCTAATCTTAACCCTAATCCTAACCCTAACCCTAACCCTAACCGTAACCATAACACTAAACTCTAAACCCTAAACCTAATCCACCCTAAACCTTAAACAATCCTAAACCATAAACCTTAGACCCTAAATCCTAAATCTAACAATAAACCTAAACCTAACCCTAAATCTAACCCCAACGCTAACCCTAACCCTAAACCCTGCCTGACCCTAACCCTAACCCTAACCCTAAACCTAACCCTGACCCTAATCCTAAAACTAACCCTATTTCTAATTCTAACCCTAACACTAATCATAAACTTAAACCTAACCCCCGAATTATAACCCTAACCCTTTCACTAACCCTAACCCTTAAACCTAACCCTAACCCTAACCCTAACCCTAACCTAACCCTAACCCTAACCCTAACCCTAACCCTAACCCTAACCTAACCCTAACCCTAACCCTAACCCTAACACAAACCCTAACACTAACCCCCTAACTTTTACCCTAACCCTAACCCTAACCCTAAACCTAACCCTTACCATAACCCTAACCCTAAACCTAACTCCATCCCTAACTCTAACCCTAACCGTAACCATAACACTAAACTCTAAACCCTAAACCTTATCCACCCTAAACTTTAAACAATCCTAAACCATAAACCTTAAACCCTAAACCCTAAATCTAACAATAAACCTAAACCTAACCCTAAATCTAACCCTAACCCTATACCTAACCCTAAACTTAACCCTGACCCTAACCCTAACCCTAATCCTAACACTAACCATAACCCTAACCCTAACACTAACCCTAACCTTAACCCTAACCCTAACCCTAACCCTAACCCTAACCCTAACTCTAACCCTAACCCTAACCATAACCGTAACCATAATACTAAACTCTAAACCCTAAACTTAATCCACCCTTAAACTTAAACAATCCTAAACCATAAACCTTAAACCCTAAACCCTAAATCTAACAATAAACCTAAACCTAACACTAAATCTAACCCTAACCCTAACCCTAACCCTAAACATAAACCTTACCCTAACCCTAATCCTAATCCTAACACTAATCATAACCCAAACACTAACCCTAAACCTAACCCTAAACCTAACCCTAAACCTCACACTATCCCTAATCCTAACAGAAAACCCTAAACTTTAATTCTAACCCTAACTTTAACCCTACCCTTAACCCTAATCCTAACCATATTTCTAAACCTAACCCTGACCCTAATCCTAACACTAACCCTATTTCTAATTCTAACCCTAACACTCATCCTAAACTAAAACCTAACACCCTAATAATAACCCTAACACTAAACCTAACCCTAACCCTAACCCTAACCCTAACACTAACCCCTAACCCCTAACACTAACCCTAACCCAAACCCCTAACCCTAACCCTAACCCTAACCCTAACCTTAACCCTAACCCTAACCCTAACCATAAACCTATCCCTAACCCTAACCCTTATTCTAACACTAACACTAACATTAACCCTAACCCTAACCTTAACCCTCACCCTAACCCTCACCTTAACCCTAAACCTAACCCTAACACTAACCCTAACTCCCTAAATCCTAAACCCTAAACCCCGAAAAACCCTAAACACTAATTCCAAAAGCACCCTAAACCCTAAACTATAAACACTAAACGCTAAAAAACCCTAAACCCTAAACCCTAAACACTAAACCCTTAACAAGCCTAAACCCTAAAACCATTAACACTATACCCTAAACAACCCTAAACCCTTAACACTAAACATTATACCCTAAACCCTAAAACACTGTACAACCTTAAACCCTAAACCTTAAAATATCCTAAATCATAAATCCTGAACAACCCTAAAAACTAAATCATAAACAACCCTAAAAAACCCTAAACAACTCTAAACGCTAAACCTAAACACCCCTAAACATTAAACAATCTTAAACGCTAAACCCTATACCCTAAACCTAAACCACCCTAAAACTTAAACAATCCTAAACCCTAAACCTTAAACCATAAACCCTAAATTTTAAACCATAAATCTAAGAATAACCATAACCCTAACCCTAACCCTAACCCTAAACCTTACCCTGACCCTAACCCTAACCCTAATCCTAACACTAACCATAACCCTAACCCTAACCCTAACCCTAACCTTAACCCTAACCCTAACCCTAACCCTAACCCTAACCCTAACCCTAACCCTAAACCTAACCCTAACCCCTTAACCTTAATCCCTAAATCCTAAACCTTGAACAACCATAAATCCTAAACCCTGAACAACCCTAAATCATAAATCCTGAATAACCCTAAACACTAACCTCTAAACAACCCTAAACCACCCTAATCACTAAACCATAAACAACCCTAAACACTAAACCCTAAACAACCCTATACCCTAAACTTTAAACACTAAACCCTAAATAACCCTAAACCCTAAACCATTAACACTATACCCTAAACAACACTAAACATTAACCCAAAACAACCCTAAAACCTAAACCTTAAACACTAAAACTTAAACAACCCTAAACTCTAAACACTAAAGCCTAAACAACGCTAAACTTTTAACCCTAAACACTATACCCTAAACAACCCTAAACCTTAAACAATCCTAAAGTCTAAACCCTAAACCCTTAACCTAAACCACCCTAAATCTTAAACAATCCTAAACCCTAAACCTTAAACCCTAAACACTAAACCCTAAACCCTAAACCTAAAAATAACCATAACCCTAACCCTAACACCTAACCCTTACCCTAACCCTAACCCTAACCCTAATCCTAACCCTAACCCTAACCCTAACCCTAACCCTAACCCTAACCCTAACCCTAACTCTAAACCTAATCCTAACCCTAACCTTAACCCTAATCCTAACCCTAACCCTAACCCTAACCGTAACCATAACATTAAACTCTAAACCCTAAACCTAATCAACCCTAAACCTTAAACAATCCTAAACCATAAACCTTAGACCCTAAATCCTAAATCTAACAATAAACATAAACCTAAACCTAAATCTAACCCTAACCATAACCCTAACCCTAAACCCTCCCTGACCCTAACCCTAACCCTAACCCTAACCCTAACCCTAACCCTAAATCTAACCCTGACCCTAATCCTAACACTAACCCTATTTCTAATTCAAACCCTAGCACTAATCCTAAACGTAAACCTAACGCCCTAAAAATAACCCTAACCCTAACACTAACCCTAACCCCTAACCTTAACCCTAACCCTAACCCTAACCCTAACCCTAACCTTAACACTAACCCCTAACCCTTACCCTAACCCTAACCCTAACCCTAACTCTAACCATTACCCTAACCCTAACCCTAACCTAACCCTAACCCTAACCCTAACACTAAACGTAACCATAACACTAAACTCTAAACCCTAAACCTAATCCACCCTAAACCTTAAACAATCCTAAACCATAAACCTTAAACCCTAAACCCTAAATCTAACAATAAACCTAAACCTGACATTAAATCTAACCCTAACCCTAACCCTAACCCTAAACCTTACCCTGACAATAACCCTAACCCTAATCCTAACACTAACCATAACCCTAACCCTAACCCTAACCTTAACCCTAACCCTAACCCTAACCCTAACCCTAACCCTAACCCTAAATTTAACCCTAAACCTAACCCTAACCCCTTAACCTTAATCCCTAAATCCTAAACCCTGAACAACCATAAATCCTAAACTCTGAAAAACCCTAAATCATAAATCCTGAATAACTCTAATTACTAACCTCTAAACAACCCTAAACAACCCTAATCACTAAACCATAAACAACCCTAAACACTAAACCCTAAAGAACCCTATACCCTAAACCTTAAACACTAAACCCTAAATAACCCTAAACCCTAAACCATTAACACTATACCCTAAACAACACTAAACATTAACCCAAAACAACCCTAAAACCTAAACCTTAAACACTAAAACTTAAACAACCCTAAACCCTAAACACTAAAGCCTAAACAACCCTAAACTTTTAACCCTAAACACTATACCCTAAACAACCCTAAACCTTAAACAATCTTAAAGTCTAAACCCTAAACCCTTAACCTAAACCACCCTAAATCTTAAACACTCCTAAACCCTAAACCTTAAACCCTAAACACTAAACCCTAAACCCTAAACCTAACAATAAACATAACCCTAACCCTAACCCCTAACCCTTACCCTAACCCTAAACCTAACCCTAATCCTAACCCTAACCCTAACCATAACCCTAACCCTAACCCTAACCCTAACTCTAAACCTAATCCTAACCCTAACCTTAACCCTAATCCTAACCCTAACCCTAACCCTAACCGTAACGATAACACTAAACTCTAAACCCTAAACCTAATCCACCCTAAACCTTAAACAATCCTAAACCATTAACCTTAGACCCTAAATCCTAAATCTAACAATAAACATAAACCTAACTCTAAATCTAACCCTAACCCTAACCCTAACCCTAAACCCTCCCTGACCCTAACCCTAACCCTAACCCTAACCCTAACCCTAACCCTAACCCTAAACCTAACGCTGACCCTAATCCTAACACTAACCCTATTTCTAATTCTAACCCTAACACTAATCCTAAACGTAAACCTAACCCCCTAATAATAACCCTAACACTAACACTAACCCTAACCCCTAACCTTAACCCTAACCCTAACCCTAAACCTAACCCTAACACTAACCCCTAACCCTTACCCTAACCCTAACCCTAACCCTAACCCTAACCATTACCCTAACCCTAACCCTAACCCTAACCTAACCCTAACCCTAACCCTAACACTAAACGTAACCATAACACTAAACTCTAAACCCTAAACCTAATCCACCCTAAACCTTAAACAATCCTAAACCATAAACCTTAAACCCTAAACCCTAAATCTAACAATAAACCTAAACCTGACCCTAAATCTAACCCTAACCCTAACCCTAACCCTAAACCTAACCCTGACCCTAACCCTAACCCTAATCCTAACACTAACCATAACCCTAACCCTAACCCTAACCCTAACCTTAACCCTAACCCTAACCCTAACCCTAACCCTAACCCTAACCCTAACTCCTTAACCTTAATCCCTAAATCCTATTCCCTGAACAACCATAAATCTTAAACCCTGAATAACCCTAAACACTAACTTCTAAACAACCCTAAACAACCCTAATCACTACACCATAAACAACCCTAAACACTAAACCCTAAACAACCCTATACCCTAAACCTTAAACACTAAACCCTAAATAACCCTAAACCCTAAACCATTAACACTATACCCTAAACAACACTAAACATTAACCAAAAACCACCCTAAAACCTAAACCTTAAACACTAAAACTTAAAAAAACCTAAACACTAAACACTAAAGCCTAAACAACCCTAAACTTTTAACCCTAAACACTATACCCTAAACAACCCTAAACTTTAAACAATCCTAAAGTCTAAACCCTAAACCCTTAACCTAAACCACCCTAAATCTTAAACAATCCTAAACCCTAAACCTTAAACCCTAAACACTAAACCCTAAACCCTAATCCTAACACTAACCATAACCCTAACCCTAACCCTAACCCTAACCCTTACCCTAACCCTAACCCTAACCCTAATCCTAACCCTAACCCTAACCCTAACCCTAACCCTAACCCTAATTCTAACCCTAACTCTAAACCTAATCCTAACCCTAACCTTAACCCTAATCCTAACCCTAACCCTAACCCTAACCCTAACCGTAACCATAACACTAAACTCTAAACCCTAAACTTAATCCACCCTAAACCTTAAACAATCCTAAACCATAAACCTTAGACCCTAAATCCTAAATCTAAGAATAAAACTAAACCTAAACCTAAATCTAACCCTAACCCTAACCCTAACCCTAAACCCTCCCTGACCCTAACCCTAACCCTAACCCTAACCCTAACCCTAACCCTAACCCTAAACCTAACCCTGACCCTAATCCTAACACTAACCCTATTTCTAATTCTAACCCTAACACTAATCCTAAACTTAAACCTAACCCCCTAATAATAACCCTAACTCTAACACTAACCCTAACCCCTAAACTTAACCCTAACCCTAACCCTAACCCTAACACTAACCCCTAACCCTTACCCTAACCCTAACCCTAACCCTAACCCTAACCATTACCCTAACCCTAACCCTAACCCTAACCCTAACCCTAACACTAACCGTAACCATAACACTAAACTCTAATTCCTAAAACTAATCTACCCTAAACCTTAAACAATCCTAAACCATAAACCTTAAACCCTAAACCCTAAATCTAACAATAAACCTAAACCTAACCCTAAATCTAACCCTAACCCTAACCCTAACCCTAAACCTAACCCTGACCCTAACCCTAACCCTAATCCTAACACTAACCATAACCCTAACCCTAAACCTAACCCTAACCTTAACCCTAACCCTAACCCTAACCCTAACCCTAACCCTAAACTTAACCCTAACCCTAACCCCTTAACCTTAATCCCTAAATCCTAAACCCTGAACAACCATAAATCCTAAACGCTGAACAACCCTAAATCATAAACCCTGAATTACCCTAAACACTAACCTCTAAACAACCCTAAACAACCCTAATCACTAAACCATAAACAACCCTAAACACTAAACCCTAAACAACCCTATACCCTAAACCTTAAACACTAAACCCTAAATAACCCTAAACCCTAAACCATTAACACTATACCCTAAACAACACTAAACACTAAACCAAAAACAACCCTAAAACCTAAACCTTAAACACTAAACCTTAAACAACCCTAAACCCTAAACAGTAAACCCTAAACAACCCTAAACTTTTAACCCTATACACTATACCCTAAACAACCCTATACCTTAAACAATCCTAAACTCTAAACCCTAAACCCTTAACCATAACCACCCTAAATCTTAAACAATCCTAAACCCTAAACCTTAAACCCTAAACACAAAACCCTAAACCCTAAACCTAACAATAACCATAACCCTAACCCTAACACCTAACCCTTACCCTAACCCTAACCCTAACCCTAATCCTAACCCTAACCCTAACCCTAACCCTAACCCTAATCCTAACCTTAACCCTAAACCTAATCCTAACCCGTACCCTAACCCTAACTTTAACTTTAACCCTAATCCTAACACCAAACCCTAAACCCTAAACCTAACCCTAACCCTAAAATAAACTTTAAATCCTCAACCTAATCTACCCTAAACCTTAAACAATCCTAAACCCTAAACCCTGAACCCTAAACCTAACCCTAACCCTAACCCTAACACTAACCATAACCCAAACACTAAATTGTAAACCCTAAATTTAATTTATGATAAACCTTAAACAATCTTAAACCCTAAACCTTAAACCTTAAACCTAACAATTACCATAACCCTAACCCTAATCCTAACCCAAACCCTAACCCTAAACATAACCCTAACACTAAACCTAACCCTAACTCTAACCCTAACCCTAAACCTAACACTAACACTAAACGTAGTCCTAACCCTAACCCTAACCCTAAACCTGACCCTAACCCTAACCCTAACCCTAACCCTAATCCTAACTCTAACCCTAATCTTAACAATAAACCTAAACTTAACCCTAACCCTAACCCTAAACCTAACACTAACCTTAACCCTAACCCTAACCCTAACCCTAACAGTAATCCCTAAACCCTAAACCTAACCCTAACGATATCCCAAACACAAAACTCTAAACCCTAAAAATAATCCACCCTAAACCTTAAACAATCCTAAAACCTAAACCTTTACCCTAAACCCTAAACCCTAAACCTAACAATATCCCTGACCCTAAACGTAACCCTAAACCTAACCCTAACCCTAACCCTAATCCGAACACTAAACCCTAAACCCTAATCCTAACCCTAACCTTAACACTAAACTCTAAACCCTAAACCTAATCTACCCTAAACCTTAAACAATCCTAAACCCAAAACCTTAGACCCTAAAGACTAAACCCTAAACCTAACAATAAACCTAACCCTAACCCTAACCCTAACCCTAACCTTAAACCTAACCCTAACCATAACCCTATCCCTAAACCTAA
>NC_137966.1:29538690-29551190 GCF_963924665.1 Micromys minutus | reverse complement strand
CCCTATACCCTAAACCTAAACCACCCTAAAACTTAAACAATCCTAAACCATAAACCTTAAACCATAAACCCTAAATTTTAAACCATAAATCTAAGAATAACCATAACCCTAACCCTAAACCTAAACCTAAACCTAACCCTAACCCCAACCCTAACCTTAACCCCATAACCCTAACCCTAAACTTAAGCCTAACATAAACCCATAACCCTAACTCTAACCCTAACTCTAACCCTAATGCTAACCCTAACCCTAACCCTAACCCTAACCACTTAACCTTAATCCCTAAATCCTAAACCCTGAACAACCATAAATCCTAAACCCTGAAAAACCCTAAATCATAAACCCTGAATAACCCTAAACACTAACCTCTAAACAACCCTAAACAACCCTAATCACTAAACCATAAACAACCCTAAACACTAAACCCTAAACAACACTATACCCTAAACCTTAAACACTAAACCCTAAATAACCCTAAACCCTAAACCATTAACACTATACCCTAAACAACACTAAACACTAAACCCAAAACAACCCTAAAACCTAAACCTTAAACACTAAACCTTAAACAACCCTAAACCCTAAACACTAAACCCTAAACAACCCTAAACTTTTAACCCTAAACACTATACCCTAAACAACCCTAAATCTTAAACAATCCTAAACTCTAAACCCTAAACCCTTAACCTAAACCACCCTAAATCTTAAACAATCCTAAACCCTAAACCTTAAACCCTAAACACTAAACCCTAAACCCTAACCCTAACCCTAACCCTAACCATAACCTAACCCTAACCCTAACCCTAACCCTAACCTAACCCTAACCCTAACCCTAACCCTAACCCTAACCCTAACCCTAACAATAACCGTAACCATAACACTAAACTCAAAACCCTAAACCTAATCCACCCTAAACTTTAAACAATCTTAAACCATAAACCTTAAACCCTAAACCCTAAATCTAACAATAAACCTAAACCTGACCCTAAATCTAAACCTAACCCTAACCCTAACCCTAAACCTAACCCTGACCCTAACCGTAACCCTAATCCTAACACTAACCATAACCTTAACCCTAACCCTAACCCTAACCTTAACCCTAACCCTAACCCTAACCCTAACCCTAACCCTAACCCTAACCCCTTATCCTTAATCCCTAAATCCTAAACCCTGAACAACCATAAATCCTAAACCCTGAACAACCCTAAATCATAAACCCTGAATAACCCTAAACACTAGCCTCTAAACAACCCTAAACAACCCTAATCACTAAACCATAAACAACCCTAAACACTGAACCCTAAACAACCCTATACCCTAAACCTTAAACACTAAACACTAAATAACCCTAAACCCTAAACCATTAACACTATACCCTAAACAACACTAAACACTAAACCCAAAACAACCCTAAAACCTAAACCTTAAACACTAAAACTTAAACAACCCTAAACCCTAAACACTTAAGCCTAAACAACCCTAAACTTTTAACCCTAAACACTATACCCTAAACAACCCTAAACCTTAAACAATCCTAAAGTCTAAACCCTAAACCCTTAACCTAAACCACCCTAAATCTTAAACAATCCTAAACCCTAAACCTTAAACCCTAAACACTAAACACTAAACCCTAAACCTAACAATAACCATAACCCTAACCCTAACCCCTAACCCTTACCCTAACCCTAACCCTAACCCTAATCCTAACCCTAACCCTAACCCTAACCCTAACCCTAACCCTAACCCTAACCTTAACCCTAAACCTAATCCTAACACTAACCTTAACCGTAATCCTAACCCTAACCCTAACCCTAACCCTAACCGTAACCATAACACTAAACTCTAAACCCTAAACCTAATCCACCCTAAACCTTAAACAATCCTAAACCATAAACCTTAGACCCTAAATCCTAAATCTAACAATAAACCTAAACCTAACCCTAAATCTAACCCTAACCCTAACCCTATCCCTCAACACTCCCTGACCCTAACCCTAACCCTAACCCTAACCCTAACCCTAACCCTAAACCTAACCCTGACCCTAATCCTAACACTAACCCTATTTCTAATTCTAACCCTAACACTAATCCTAAACTTAAACCTAACCCCCTAATAATAAACCTAACCCTAACACTAACGCTAACCTCTAACCCTAACCCTAATCCTAACCCTAACCCTAACCCTAACACTAACCCCTAACCCTTACCCTAACCCTAACCCTAACTCTAACCCTATCCATTACCCTAACCCTAACCCTAACCCTAACCCTAACACTAACCGTAACCATAACACTAAACTCTAAACCCTAAACCTAATCCACCCTAAACCTTAAACAATCCTAAACCATAAACCTTAAAACCTAATCCCTAAATCTAACAATAAACCTAAACCTGACCCTAAATCTAACCTAACCCTAACCCTAACCCTAAACCTAACCCTGACCCTAACCCTAACCCTACTCCTAACACTAACCATAACCCAAACACTAACCCTAACCATAACCCTAAACCTAACCCTAACCCTAAACCTCACACTATCCCTAATCCTAACACTAAACCCTAAACTTTAAATCTAATCCTAACCCTAACCCTACCCTTAACCCTAACCCTAACCCTATCCCTAAACCTAACCCTGAATCTAATCTTAACACTAACCCTATTTCTAATTCTAACCCTAACACTAATCCTTAACTAAAACAAACCTCCTAATAATAACCCTAACACTAAACCTAACCCTAACCCTAACCCTAACCCTAATCCTAACACTAACCCCTAACCCCTAACACTAACCCTAACCCTAAACCCTAACCCTAACCCTAACCCTAACCTTAACCCTAACCCTAACCCTAACCCTATCCCTAACCCTAACCCTTACCCTAACACTAACATTAACCTTAACCCTAACCCTAACCTTAACCCTCACCCTAACCCTCACCTTAACCCTAAACCTAACCCTAACACTAACCCTAACACCCTAAATCCTAAACCTTAAACCCCGAAAAACCCTAAACACTAATTCCAAAAGCACCCTAAACCCTAAACTATAAACACTAAACGCTAAAAAACCCTAAACCCTAAACCCTAAACACTAAACCCTAAACAAGCCTAAACCCTAAAACCATTAACACTATACCCTAAACAACCCTAAACCCTTAACCCTAATCATTTTACCCTAAAACCTAAAACACTATACAACCTTAAACCCTAAACCTTAAAAAATCCTAAATCATAAATCCTGAACAACTATAAACACTAAATTGTAAACAACCCTAAAAAACCATAAACAACTCTAAACGTTAAAACCTAAACAACCCTAACCATTAAACAATCTTAAACGCTAAATTCTATACCCTAAACCTAAACCACCCTAAAACTTAAACAATCCTAAACCCTAAACCTTAACCCATAAACCCTAAATTTTAAACCATAAATCTAAGAATAACCATAACCCTAACCCTAACCCTAAACCTAATTCTAACCCTAACCCCAACCCTAACCTTAACCCCATAACCCTAACCCTAACCTTAAGCCTAACATAACCCCATAACCCTAACTCTAACCCTAACTCTAACCCTAACTCTACCCCTAATGCTAACCGTAACCCTAACCCTAACCCTAACCCTAACCCCTTAACCTTAATCTTTAAATCCTAAACCCTGAACAACCATAAATCCTAAACCCTGAACAACCCTAAATCATAAAACATGAATAACCCTAAACACTAACCTCTACACAACCCTAAACAACCCTAATCACTAAACCATAAAACACCCTAAACACTAAAACCTAAACAACCCTATACCCTAAACCTTAAACACTAAACCCTAAATAACCCTAAACCCTAAACCATTAACATTATACCCTAAACAACACTAAACACTAAACCCAAAACAACTCTAAAACCTAAACCTTAAACACTAAACCTTAAACAACCCTAAACCCTAAACCCTAAACCCTAAACCTAACAATAACCATAACCCTAACCCTAACCCCTAACCCTTATCCTAACCCTAACCCTAACCCTAATCCTAACCCTAACCCTAAACCTAACCCTAACTTTAACCCTAACCCTAACCCTAACCCTAACCCTAATCCTAACCCTAACCTTAACCCTAATCCTAACCCTAACCCTAACCCTAACCCTAACCCTAACCCTAACCGTAACCATAACACTAAACTCTAAACCCTAAACCTAATCCACCCTAAACCTTAAACAATCCTAAACCATAAACCTTAGACCCTAAATCCTAAATCTAACAATAAACCTAAACCTAACCCTAAATCTAACCATAACCCTAACCCTAACCCTAAACCCTCCCTGACTTTAACTCTAACCCTAACCCTAACCCTAAACCTAACCCTGACCCTAATCCTAACACTAACCCTATTTCTAATTCTAACCCTAACACTAATCCTAAAATTAAACCTAACTCCCTAATAATAACCCTAACCCTAACACTAACCCTAACCCCTAACCCTAACCCCTACTCTAACCCTAACCTAACCCTAACCCTAACCCCAACCCTAACCCAAACCCTACCACTAACCCCCTAACTTTTACCATAACCCTAACCCTAACCCTAACCCTAACCCTTACCATAACCCTAACCCTAACCCTAACCCCATCCCTAACCCTAACCCTAACCGTAACCATAACACTAAACTCTAAACCCTAAACCTAGTCCACCCTAAACCTTAAACAATCCTAAACCATAAACCTTAAACCCTAAACCCTAAATGTAACAATAAACCTAAACCTAACCTTAAATCTAACCCTAACCCTATCCCTAACCCTAAACCTAACCCTGACCCTAAACCTAACCCTAATCCTAACACTAACCATAACCCTAACCCTAACATTAACCCTAACCTTAACCCTAACCCTAACCCTAACCCTAACTCTAACCCTAACTCTAACCCTAACCCTAACCCTAACCGTAACCATAATACTAAACTCTAAACCCTAAACCTAATCTACCCTAAACCTTAAACAATCCTAAACCTTAAACCTTAAACCCTAAACCCTAAATCTAACAATAAACCTAAACCTAACCCTAAATCTAACCCTAACCCTAACCCTAACCCTAACCCTAAACCTAACCCTAAACCTCACATTATCCCTAATCCTAACACTACACACTAAACTTTAAATCTAACCCTAACCCTAACCCTACCCTTAACCCTAACCCTAACCATATCCCTAAACCTAACCCTGACCCTAATCCTAACACTAACCCTATTTCTAATTCTAACTCTAACACTAATCCTAAACTAAAACCTAACCCCCTAATAATAACCCTAACACTAAACCTAACCCTAACCCTAACCCTAACCCTAACCCTAACACTAACCCCTAACCCCTAACACTAACCCTAACCCTAACCCCTAACCCTAACCCTAACCCTAACCCTTACCCTAACACTAAAACTAACCTTAACCCTAACCCTAACCTTAACCCTCACCCTAACCCTCACCTTAACCCTAAACCTAACCCTAACACTAACCCTAACACCCTAAATCCTAAACCCTAAACCCCAAAAAACCCTAAACACTAATTCCAAAAGCACCCTAAACCCTAAACTATAAACACTGAACGCTAAAAACCCTAAACCTTAAACCCTAAACACTAAACACTAAACAACCTAAACCCTAAAACCATTAACACTATACCCTAAACAACCATAAACCCTTAACCCTAAACATTATACACTAAACCCTAAAACACTATACAACCTTAAACCCTAAACCTTAAAATATCCTAAATCATAAATCCTGAACCACCCTAAACACTAAATCATAAACAACCCTAAAAAACCCTAAACAACTCTAAACGCTAAAACCTAAACAACCCTAACCATTAAACAATCTTAAACGCTAAACCCTATACCCTAAACCTAAACCACCCTAAAACTTAAACAATCCTAAACCCTAAACCTTAAACCATAAACCCTAAAATTTAAACCTTAAATCTAAGAATAACCATAACCCTAACCCTATCCCTAAACCTAAACCTAACCCTAACCCAAACCCTAACCTTAACCCCATAACCCTAACCCTAACATTAAGCCTAACATAACCCCATAACCCTAACTCTAACCCTAATTCTAACCCTAATGCTAACCCTAACCCTAACCCTAACCCTAACCCTAACCCCTTAACATTAATCCCTAAATCCTAAACCCTGAACAACAATAAATCCTAAACCCTGAACAACCCTAAATCATAAACCCTGAATAACCCTAATCACTAACCTCTAAACAACCCTAAACAACCCTAATCACTAAACCATAAACAACCCTAAACACTAAATCCTAAACAACCCTATACCCTAAACCTTAAACACTAAACCCTAAATAACCCTAAACCCTAAACCATTAACACTATACCCTAAAGAACACTAAACACTAAACCCAAAACCACCATAAAACCTAAACCTTAAACACTAAACCTTAAACAACCCTAAACCCTAAACACTAAACCCTAAACAACCCTAAACTTTTAACCCTAAACACTATACCCTAAACAACCGTAAACCTTAAACAATCCTAAACTCTAAACCCTAAACCCTTAACCTAAACCACCCTAAAACTTAAACAATCCTAAACCCTAAACCTTAAACCCTAAACACAAAACCCTAAACCCTAAACCTAACAATAACCATAACCCTAACCCTCACCCCTAACCCTTACCCTAACCCTAACCCTAACCCTAATCCTAACCCTAGCCCTAACCCTAACCCTAACCCTAAACCTAATCCTAACCCTTACCTTAACCCTAATCCTAACCCTAACCCTAACCCTAACCGTAACCATAACACTAAACTCTAAACCCTAAATCTAATCCACCCTAAACCTTAAACAATCCTAAACCATAAACCTTAGACCCCAAATCCTAAATCTACAAATAAACCTAAACCTAACCCTAAATCTAACCCTAACCCTAACCCTAACCCTAAACCCTCCCTGACCCTAACCCTAACCCTAACCCTAACCCTAACCCTAAACCTAACCCTGACCCTAATCCTAACACTAACCCTATTTCTAATTCTAACCCTAACACTAATCCTAAACTTAAACCTAACCCCCTAATAATAACCCTAACCCTTTCACTAACCCTAACCCCTAACCCAAACCCTAACCCTAACCCTAACCCTAACCTAACCCTAACCCTAACCCTAACCCTAACCTAACCCTAACCCTAACCCTAACCCTAACACAAACCCTAACACTAACCCCCTAACTTTTACCCTAACCCTAACCCTAACCCTAAACCTAACCCTTACTATAACCCTAACCCTATCTCTAAACCCATCCCTAACCCTAACCCTAACCGTAACCATAACACTAAACTCTAAACCCTTAACCTAATCCACCCTAAACCTTAAACAATCCTAAACCATAAACCTTAAACCCTAAACCCTAAATCTAACAATAAACCTAAACCTAACCCTAAATCTAACCCTAACCTTATCCCTAACCTTAAACCTAACCCTGACCCTAACCCTAACCCTAATCCTAACACTAACCATAACCATAACCCTATCACTAACCCTAACCTTAACCCTAACCCTAACCCTAACCCTAACCCTAACTCTAACCCTAACCCTAACCGTAACCATAATACTAAACTCTAAACCCTAAACCTAATCCACCCTTAAACTTAAACAATCCTAAACCATAAACCTTAAACCCTAAACCCTAAATCTAACAATAAACCTAAACCTAACCCTAAATCTAACCCTAACCCTAACCCTAAACCTCACACTATCCCTAATCCTAACACTAAACCCTAAACTTTAATTCTAACCCTAACCCTAACCCTACCCTTAACCCTAACCCTAACCATATTTCTAAACCTAACTTTGACCCTAATCCTAACACTAACCCTATTTCTAATTCTAACCCTAACACTAATCCTAAACTAAAACCTAAACCCCTAATAATAACCCTAACACTAAACCTAACCCTAACCCTAACCCTAACCCTAACCCTAACCCTAACCCTAACACTAACCCCTAAACCCTAACACTAACCCTAACCCAAACACCTAACCCTAACCCTAACCCTAACCCTAACCTTAACCCTAACCCTAACCCTAACCCTAACCCTATCTTTAACCCTAACCCTTATTCTAACACTAACACTAACCTTAACCCTAACCCTAACCTTAACCCTCACACTAACCCTCACCTTAACCTTAAACCTAATCCTAACCCTAACCCTAACACCCTAAATCCTAAACCCTAAACCCCGAAAAACCCTAAACACTAATCCCAAAAGCACCCTAAACCCTAAACTATAAACACTAAACGCTAAAAAACCCTAAACCCTAAACACTATACACTAAACCCTAAACAAGCCTAAACCCTAAAACCATTAACACTATACCCTAAACAACCCTAAACCCTTAACCCTAAACCCTGAATAACCCTAAACACTAACCTCTAAACAACCCTAAACAACCCTAATCACTAAACCATAAACAACCCTAAACACTAAACCCTAAACAACCCTATACCCTAAACCTTAAATACTAAATCCTAAATAACCCTAAACCCTAAACCATTAACACTATACCCTAAACAACACTAAACACTAAACCCAAAACAACCCTAAAACCTAAACCTTAAACACTAAACCTTAAACAACCCTAAACCCTAAACACTAAACCCTAGACAACCCTAAACTTTTAATCCTAAACACTATACCCTAAACAACCCTAAACCTTAAACAATCCTAAACTCTAAACCCTAAACCCTTAACATAAACCACCCTAAATCTTAAACAATCCTAAACCCTAAACCTTAAACCCTAAACACTAAACCCTAAACCCTAAACCTAACAATAACCATATCCCTAACCCTAACCCCTAACCCTTACCCTAACCCTAACCCGAACCCTAATCCTAACCCTAACCCTAACCCTAACCCTAACCCTAACCCTAACCCTAAACCTAATTCTAACCCTTACCCTAACCCTAACTTTAACCCTAACCCTAATCCTAACATTAAACCCTAAACCCTAAACCTAACCCTAACCCTAAAACTAAACTTTAAATCCTAAACCTAATCTACCCTAAACCTTAAACAATCCTAAACCCTAAACCCTGAACCCTAAACCTAACCCTAACCCTAACCCTAACACTAACCATAACCCTAACACTAAATTGTAAACCCTAAATTTAATTTACGATAAACCTTAAACAATCCTAAAACCTAAACCTTTACCCTAAACCCTAAACCCTAAACCTAACAATATCCATGACCCTAAACGTAACCCTAAACCTAACCCTAACCCTAACCCTAATCCGAACACTAAACACTAAACCCTAAACCTAACCCTAACCTTAACACTAAACTCTAAACCCTAAACCTAATCTACCCTAAACCTTAAACAATCCTAAACCCAAAACCTTAGACCCTAAACACTAAACCCTAAACCTAACAATAAACCTAACCCTAACCCTAACCCTAACCCTAACCTTAAACCTAACCCTAACCGTAACCCTAACCCTAAACCTAACCCTAACCTTAAGCCTAACCATAAACCTAACCCTAACCCTAAACCTAACCTTAACCCTAATCCTAACCCTAAAGCTAACAATAAACATAATCATAACCCTTACCCTAACCCTAACCCTAACCCTAACCGTAACCCTAACCCTAACCCTAACCGTAACACTAACCCTAACCCTAAACCTAACCCTAACCCTAACCCTAACCCTAACCTTAACCTTAACCATAACACTAAACTCTAAATCCTAAACCTAATCCACCCTAAACCTTAAAAAATCTTAAACCATAAACCTTAAACCCTAAACCCTAAATCTAACAATAAACCTAAACCTAAACCTAAATCTATCCCTAACCCTAACCCTAACCCTAAACCTAACCCTGACCTTAACCCTAACCCTAATCCTAACACTAACTATAACCCTAACCCTAACCCTAACCCTAACCTTAACCCTAACCATAACCCTAACCTAACCCTAACCCTACCCCTAACTCTAACCCTAACCCTATCCCTAAACCTAACCCTGACCCTAATCCTAACACTAACCCTATTTCTAATTCTAACCCTAACACTAATCCTAAATTTAAACCTAAATCCCTAATAATAACCCTAACCCTAAACCTAACCCTAACCCTAACCCTAACCCTAACCCTAACCCTAACCCTAACCTAAACCATAACCCCCCAAACCCTAACCTTAACCCTAACCATAACCCCAACCGTAACTCTTACCCTAACCCTAACCGTAACTCTAACCCTAACACTAACACTAACCCTAACCCTAACCGTAACCCTAACACTAACCCTAACCCTAACCCTAACCCTAACCCTAACCCTAACCCTAACCGTAACCATAACACTAAACTCTAAACCCTAAACCTAATCCACCCTAAACCTTAAACAATCCTAAACCATAAACCTTAAACCCTAAACCCTAAATCTAACAATAAACCTAAACCTAACCCTAAATCTAACACTAACCCTAACCGTAAACCTAAACCTACCCCTGACCCTAATCCAAAGCCTAATCCGAACAATAACCATAACCCAAACAAAGACTAACCCTGACCCTAAACCTAACCCTAACCCTAAACCTCACACCTACCCTATCCCTAACCCTAACCCTAACCCTAACACTAACCCTAACCCTAACCCTAACACTATCCCTTACACTAACCCTTACCCTAACACTAACACTAAACTTAACCCTAACCCTTACCTTAACTCTCACCCTAACCCTCACCCTAACCCTAAACCTAACCCTAAAACCCTAAATCCTAAACCCTAAACCCAGAAAAACCCTAAACACTTATTCCAAAAGCACCCTAAACCCTAAACTCTAAACACTAAACGCTAAAAAACCCTAAACCCTAAACCCTAAACACT
Organism: Micromys minutus; assembly: GCF_963924665.1. Classification (NCBI taxonomy): domain Eukaryota; kingdom Metazoa; phylum Chordata; class Mammalia; order Rodentia; family Muridae; genus Micromys; species Micromys minutus. The sequence goes on along the minus strand of NC_137966.1, from coordinate 29,540,294 downwards.
AAACCCTAAACAAGCCTAAACCCTAAAACCATTAACACTATACCCTAAACAACCCTAAACTCTTAACCCTAAACATTATAGCCTAAACCCTAAAACACTATACAACCTTAAACCCTACACCTTAAAATATCCTAAATCATAAATCCTGAACAACCCTAAACACTAAATCATAAACAACCCTAAAAAAATCTAAACAACTCTAAACGCTAAAACATAAACAACCCTAAACATTAAACAATCTTAAACGCTAAACCCTATACCCTAAACCTAAACCACCCTAAAACTTAAACAATCTTAACCCTAAACCTTAAACCATAAACCCGAAATTTTAAACCATAAATCTAAGAATAACCATAACCCTAACCCTAACCCTAAACCTAAACCTAACCCTAACCCCAACCCTAACCTTAACCCCATAACCCTAACCCTAACCTTAAGCCTAACATAACCACATAACCCTAACCCTAACCCTCACCCTAACCCTAACCCTAACCCTAACCCTAACCCTAACCCTAACCCTAACCCTAACCCTAACCCTAACTTCTAACCCCTAACACTAATCCTAACCCTAACCCCTAACCCTAACCCTAACCCTAACCCTAACATTACCCTAACCCTAACCCTAACCCTAACCCTAACCCTAACCCTAACCCTAACCCTAACCCTAACCTTAACCCTAAACCTAACCTTAACCCTAACCCTAACCCTAACCACTACCATTACCCTAACCCTAACAATAACCCTAACCCTAACCCTAAACCTAACCCTAACCCTAACCCTAACCGTAACCCTAACCCTAACCCTAACCCTAAACCTAACCCTAAACCTAACCCTAACCCTAACCTTAACCCTAATCCTAAACCTAACCCTAACCCTAACCCTAACCGTAACCATAACACTAAACTCTAAACCCTAAACCTAATCCACCCTAAAACTTAAACAATCCTAAACAATTAACCGTAGACCCTAAACCCTAAATCTAACAATAAACCTAAACCTAACCTTAAATCTAACCCTAACCCTAACCCTAACCCTAAACCTAAACCTGACCCTAACCCTAACCCTAATCCTAACATTAATCATAACCCAAACACTAACCCTAACCCTAACCCTAAACCTAACCCTAAACCTCACACTATCCCTAATCCTAACACTAAACCCTAAACTTTAAATCTAACCCTAACCCTAACCCTACCCTTAAACCTAACCCTAACCCTATCCCTAAACCTAACCCTTACCCTAATTCTAACACTAACCTTATTTCTAATTCTAACCCTAACACTAATCCTAAACTAAAACCTAACCCCCTAATAATAACCCTAACACTAAACCTAACCCTAACCCTAACCCTAACCCTAACCCTAACCCTAACACTAACCCCTAACCCCTAACACTAACCCTAACTCAAACCCCTAACCCTAACCCTAAACCTAACCCTAACCGCAACCCTAACCCTAAACCTAACCCTAACCCTATCCCTAACCCTAACCCTTATTCTAACACTAACACTAACCTTAACCCTAACCCTAACCTTAACCCTCACCCTAACCCTCACCTTAACCCTAAACTTAACCCTAACACTAACCCTAACACCCTAAATCCTA
>NC_137966.1:29526190-29533690 GCF_963924665.1 Micromys minutus | reverse complement strand
CTAAACCTTAAACAACCCTAAACCCTAAACACTAAACCCTAAACAACCCTAAACTTTTAACCCTAAACACTATACCCTAAACAACACTAAACCTTAAACAATCCTAAACTCTAAACCCTAATCCCTTAACCTAAACCACCCTAAATCTTAAACAATCCTAAACCCTAAACCTTAAACCCTAAACACTAAACCCTAAACCCTAAACCTAACAATAACCATAACCCTAACCCTAACCCCTAACCCTTACCCTAACCCAAACCCTAACCCTAATCCTAACCCTAACCCTAACCCTAACCCTAACCCTAACCCTAACCCTAAACCTAATCCTAACCCTAACCTTAACCCTAATCCTAACCCTAACCCTAACCCTAACCGTAACCATAACACTAAACTCTAAACCCTAAACCTAATCCACCCTAAACCTTAAACAATCCTAAACCATAAACCTTAGACCCTAAATCCTAAATCTAACAATAAACCTAAACCTAAACCTAAATCTAACCCTAACCCTAACCCTAACCCTAAACCCTCCCTGACCCTAACCCTAACCCTAACCCTAACCCTAAACCTAACCCTGACCCTAATCCTAACACTAACCCTATTTCTAATTCTAACCCTAACACTAATCCTAAACTTAAACCTAACTCCCTAATAATAACCCTAACCCTTTCACTAACCCTAACCCCTAACCCTAACCCTAACCCTAACCCTAACCCTAACATAACCCTAACCCTAACCCTAACCCTAACCCTAACCCTAACCTAACCCTAACCCTAACCCTAACCCTAACACAAACCCTAACACTAACCCCCTAACTTTTACCCTAACACTAACCCTAACCCTAAACCTAACCCTTACCATAACCCTAACCCTACCCTAACCCCATCCCTAACCCTAACCCTAACCGTAACCATAATACTAAACTCTAAACCCTAAACCTAATCCACCCTTAAACTTAAACAATCCTAAACAATAAACCTTAAACCCTAAACCCTAAATCTAACAATAAACCTAAACCTAACCCTAAATTTAACCCTAACCCTAACCCTAACCCTAAACATAAACCTGACCCTAACCCTAATCCTAATCCTAACACTAATCATAACCCAAACACTAACCCTAAGCCTAACCCTAAACCTAACCCTAAACCTCACCCTATTCCTAATCTTAACACTAAACCCTAAACCTTAATTCTAACCCTAACCCTAACCCTACCCTTAACCCTAACCCTAACCATATTTCTAAACCTTATCCTGACCCTAATCCTAACATTAACCCTATTTCTAATTCTAACCCTAACACTAATCCTAAACTAAAACCTAACCCCCTAATAATAACCCTAACACTAAACCTAACCCTAACCCTAACCCTAATCCTAACCCTAACACTAACCCCTAACACCTAACACTAACCCTAAACCAAACCCCTAACCCTAACCCTAACCCTAACCCTAACCTTAACCCTAACTCTAACCCTAACCCTAACCCTATCCCTAACCCTTACCCTTATTCTAACACTAACACTAACCTTAACCCTAACCCTAACCTTAACCCTCACCCTAACCCTCACCTTAACCCTAAACCTAACCCTAACACTAACCCTAACACCCTAAATCCTAAACCCTAAACCCCGAAAAACCCTAAACACTAATTCCAAAAGCACCCTAAACCCTAAACTATAAACACTAAACGCTAAAAAACCCTAAACCCTAAACCCTAAACACTAAACCCTAAACAAGCCTAAACCCTAAAACCATTAACACTATAACCTAAACAACCCTAAACCCTTAACCCTAAACATTATACCCTAAACCCTAAAACACTATACAACCTTAAACCCTAAACCTTAAAATATCCTAAATCATAAATAATGAACAACCCTAAACACTAAATTATAAACAACCCTAAAAAACCCTAAACAACTCTAAACGCTAAAACCTAAACAACCCTAACCATTAAACAATCTTAAACGCTAAATTTTGAACCCTAAACCTAAACCACCCTAAAACTTAAACAATCCTAAACCCTAAACCTTAAACCATAAACCCTAAATTTTAAACCATAAATCTAAGAATAACCATAACCCTAACCCTAACCCTAAACCTAAACCTAACCCTAACCCCAACCCTAACCTTAACACCATAACCCTAACCCTAACCTTAAGCCTAACATAACCCCATAACCCTAACTCTAACCCTAACTCTAACCCTAATGCTAACCCTAACCCTAACCCTAACCCTAACCACTTAACCTTAATCCCTAAATCCTAAACCCTGAACAACCATAAATCCTAAACCCTGAACAACCCTAAATCATAAACCCTGAATAACCCTAAACACTAACCTCTAAACAACCCTAAACAACCCTAATCACTAAACCATAAACAACCCTAAACACTAAACCCTAAACAACCCTATACCTTAAACCTTAAACACTAAACCCTAAATAACCCTAAACCCTAAACCATTAACACTATACCCTAAACAACACTAAACACTAAATCCAAAACAACCCTAAAACCTAAACCTTAAACACTAAACCTTAAACAAACCTAAACCCTAAACACTAAACCCTAAACAACCCTAAACTTTTAACCCTAAACACTATACCCTAAACAACCCTAAACCTTAAACAATCCTAAACTCTAAACCCTAAACCCTTAACCTAAACCACCCTAAATCTTAAACAATCCTAAACCCTAAACCTTAAACCCTAAACACTAAACCCTAAACCATAAACCTAACAATAAACATAACCCTAACCCTAACCCCTAACCCTTACCCTAACCCTAACCCTAACCCTAATCCTAACCCTAACCCTAACCCTAACCCTAACCCTAACCCTAACCCTAACCCTAACCCTAAACCTAACCCTAACCTTAACACTAATCCTAACCCTAACCCTAACCCTAACCGTAACCCTAAACCTAAACCTAATCCTAACCCTAACCCTAACCCTAACCCTAACCCTAACCCTAACCCTAAACCTAATCCTAACCTAACATTAACCCTAATCCTAACCCTAACCCTAACCCTAACCGTAACCATAACACTAAACTCTAAACCATAAACCTAATCCACCCTAAACGTTAAACAATCCTAAACCATAAACCTTAGACCCTAAATCCTAAATCTAACAATAAACATAAACCTAACCCTAAATCTAACACTAACCCTAACCCTAACCCTAAACCCTCCCTGACCCTAACCCTAACCCTAACCCTAAACCTAACCCTGACCCTAATCCTAACACTAACCCTATTTCTAATTCTAAGCCTAACACTAATCCTAAACTTAAACCTAACCCCCTAATAATAACCCTAACCCTTTCACTAACCCTAACCCCTAACCCTAACCCTAACCCTAACCCTAACCCTAACCTAACCCTATCCCTAACCCTAACCCTAACCCTAACCCTAACCTAACCCTAACCCTAACCCTAACCCTAACACAAACCCTAACACTAACCCCCTAACTTTTACCCTAACCCTAACCCTAACCCTAAACCTAACCCTTACCATAACCCTAACCCTAACCCTAACCCTCTCCCTAACCCTAACCCTAACCGTAACCATAACACTAAACTCTAAACCCTAAACCTAATCCACCCTAAACCTTAAACAATCCTCAACCATAAACCTTAAACCCTAAACACTAAACCCTAAACCCTAAACCTAACAATAACCATAACCCTAACCCTAACCCCTAACCCTTACCCTAACCCTAACCCTAACCCTAATCCTAACCCTAACCCTAACCCTAACCCTAACCTTAACCTTAAACCTAACCCTGACCCTAACCCTAACCCTAATCCTAACACTAACCATAACCCTAACCCTAACACTAACCCTAACCTTAACCCTAACCCTAACCCTAACCCTAACCCTAACTCTAACCCTAACCCTAACCCTAACCATAACCATAATACTAAACTCTAAACCCTAAACCTAATCCACCCTTAAACTTAAACAATCCTAAACCATAAACCTTAAACCCTAAACCCTAAATCTAACAATAAACCTAAACCTAACCCTAAACCTAACCCTAACTCTAACCCTAACCCTGAACATAAACCTGACCCTAACCCTAATCCTAATCCTAACACTAATCATAACCCAAACACTAACCCTAACCCTAACCCTAAACCTAACCCTAAACCTCACACTATCCCTAATCCTAACACTAAACCCTAAACTTTAATTCTAACCATAACACTAACCCTACCCTTAACCCTAAACCGAACCATATTTCTAAACCTAACCCTGACCCTAATCCTAACACTAACCCTATTTCTAATTCAAACCCTAACACTAATCCTAAACTAAAACCTAACCCCCTAATAATAACCCTAACACTAAACCTAACCCTAACCCTAACACTAACCCCTAACCCCTAACACTAACCCTAACCCAAACCCCTAACCCTAACCCTAACCCTAACCCTAACCTTAACCCTAACCCTAACCCTAACCCTAACCCCATCCCTAACCCTAACCCTTCTTCTAACACTAACACTAACCTTAACCCTAACCCTAACCTTAACCCTCACCCTAACCCTCACCTTAACCCTAAACCTAACCCTAAAACTAACCCTAACACCCTAAATCCTAAACCCTAAACCCTGAAAAACCCTAAACACTAATTCCAAAAGCACCCTAAACCCTAAACTATAAACACTAAACGCTAAAAAACCCTAAACCCTAAACCCTAAACACTAAACCCTAAACAAGCCTAAACCCTAAAACCATTAACACTATACCCTAAACAACCCTAAACCTTAAACAATCCTAAACTCTAAACCCTAAACCCTTAACCTAAACCACCCTAAATCTTAAACAATCATAAACCCTAAACCTTAAACCCTAAACACTAAACCCTAAACCCTAAACCTAACAATAACCATAACCCTAACCCTAATCCCTAACCCTTACCCAAACCCTAACCCTAAACCTAATCCTAACCCTAACCCTAACCCTAACCCTAACCTTAACCCTAACCCTAACCCTAACCCTAAACCTAATCCTAACCCCAACCTTAACCCTAATCCTAACCCTAAACCTAACCCTAACTCTAACCGTAACCATAACACTAAACTCTAAACCCTAAACCTAATCCACCCTAAACCTTAAACAATCCTAAACCATAAACCTTAGACCCTAAATCCTAAATCTAACAATAAACCTAAACCTAACCCTAAATCTAACCCTAACCCTAACCCTAACCCTAAACCCTCCCTGACCCTAACCCTAACCCTAACCCTAACCCTAACCCTAACCCTAACCCTAAACCTAACCCTGACCCTAATCCTAACACTAACCCTATTTCTAATTCTAACCCTAACACTAATCCTAAACTTAAACCTAACCCCCTAATAATAACCCTAACTCTAACACTAACCCTAACCCCTAAACTTAACCCTAACCCTAACCCTAACCCTAACACTAACCCCTAACCCTTACCCTAACCCTAACCCTAACCCTAACCCTAACCATTACCCTAACCCTAACCCTAACCCTAACCCTAACCCTAACACTAACCGTAACCATAACACTAAACTCTAATTCCTAAAACTAATCTACCCTAAACCTTAAACAATCCTAAACCATAAACCTTAAACCCTAAACCCTAAATCTAACAATAAACCTAAACCTAACCCTAAATCTAACCCTAACCCTAACCCTAACCCTAAACCTAACCCTGACCCTAACCCTAACCCTAATCCTAACACTAACCATAACCCTAACCCTAAACCTAACCCTAACCTTAACCCTAACCCTAACCCTAACCCTAACCCTAACCCTAAACTTAACCCTAACCCTAACCCCTTAACCTTAATCCCTAAATCCTAAACCCTGAACAACCATAAATCCTAAACGCTGAACAACCCTAAATCATAAACCCTGAATTACCCTAAACACTAACCTCTAAACAACCCTAAACAACCCTAATCACTAAACCATAAACAACCCTAAACACTAAACCCTAAACAACCCTATACCCTAAACCTTAAACACTAAACCCTAAATAACCCTAAACCCTAAACCATTAACACTATACCCTAAACAACACTAAACACTAAACCAAAAACAACCCTAAAACCTAAACCTTAAACACTAAACCTTAAACAACCCTAAACCCTAAACAGTAAACCCTAAACAACCCTAAACTTTTAACCCTATACACTATACCCTAAACAACCCTATACCTTAAACAATCCTAAACTCTAAACCCTAAACCCTTAACCATAACCACCCTAAATCTTAAACAATCCTAAACCCTAAACCTTAAACCCTAAACACAAAACCCTAAACCCTAAACCTAACAATAACCATAACCCTAACCCTAACACCTAACCCTTACCCTAACCCTAACCCTAACCCTAATCCTAACCCTAACCCTAACCCTAACCCTAACCCTAATCCTAACCTTAACCCTAAACCTAATCCTAACCCGTACCCTAACCCTAACTTTAACTTTAACCCTAATCCTAACACCAAACCCTAAACCCTAAACCTAACCCTAACCCTAAAATAAACTTTAAATCCTCAACCTAATCTACCCTAAACCTTAAACAATCCTAAACCCTAAACCCTGAACCCTAAACCTAACCCTAACCCTAACCCTAACACTAACCATAACCCAAACACTAAATTGTAAACCCTAAATTTAATTTATGATAAACCTTAAACAATCTTAAACCCTAAACCTTAAACCTTAAACCTAACAATTACCATAACCCTAACCCTAATCCTAACCCAAACCCTAACCCTAAACATAACCCTAACACTAAACCTAACCCTAACTCTAACCCTAACCCTAAACCTAACACTAACACTAAACGTAGTCCTAACCCTAACCCTAACCCTAAACCTGACCCTAACCCTAACCCTAACCCTAACCCTAATCCTAACTCTAACCCTAATCTTAACAATAAACCTAAACTTAACCCTAACCCTAACCCTAAACCTAACACTAACCTTAACCCTAACCCTAACCCTAACCCTAACAGTAATCCCTAAACCCTAAACCTAACCCTAACGATATCCCAAACACAAAACTCTAAACCCTAAAAATAATCCACCCTAAACCTTAAACAATCCTAAAACCTAAACCTTTACCCTAAACCCTAAACCCTAAACCTAACAATATCCCTGACCCTAAACGTAACCCTAAACCTAACCCTAACCCTAACCCTAATCCGAACACTAAACCCTAAACCCTAATCCTAACCCTAACCTTAACACTAAACTCTAAACCCTAAACCTAATCTACCCTAAACCTTAAACAATCCTAAACCCAAAACCTTAGACCCTAAAGACTAAACCCTAAACCTAACAATAAACCTAACCCTAACCCTAACCCTAACCCTAACCTTAAACCTAACCCTAACCATAACCCTATCCCTAAACCTAACCCTAACCTTAAGCCTAACCGTAAACCTAACCCTAAACCTAAACCTAACCTTAACCCTAACCCTAACCCTAAACCTAACAATAAACATAA
>NC_137966.1:29508690-29521190 GCF_963924665.1 Micromys minutus | reverse complement strand
ATAACCCTAACCCTAAACCTAAACCTAAACCTAACCCTAACCCCAACCCTAACCTTAACCCCATAACCCTAACCCTAAACTTAAGCCTAACATAAACCCATAACCCTAACTCTAACCCTAACTCTAACCCTAATGCTAACCCTAACCCTAACCCTAACCCTAACCACTTAACCTTAATCCCTAAATCCTAAACCCTGAACAACCATAAATCCTAAACCCTGAAAAACCCTAAATCATAAACCCTGAATAACCCTAAACACTAACCTCTAAACAACCCTAAACAACCCTAATCACTAAACCATAAACAACCCTAAACACTAAACCCTAAACAACACTATACCCTAAACCTTAAACACTAAACCCTAAATAACCCTAAACCCTAAACCATTAACACTATACCCTAAACAACACTAAACACTAAACCCAAAACAACCCTAAAACCTAAACCTTAAACACTAAACCTTAAACAACCCTAAACCCTAAACACTAAACCCTAAACAACCCTAAACTTTTAACCCTAAACACTATACCCTAAACAACCCTAAATCTTAAACAATCCTAAACTCTAAACCCTAAACCCTTAACCTAAACCACCCTAAATCTTAAACAATCCTAAACCCTAAACCTTAAACCCTAAACACTAAACCCTAAACCCTAACCCTAACCCTAACCCTAACCATAACCTAACCCTAACCCTAACCCTAACCCTAACCTAACCCTAACCCTAACCCTAACCCTAACCCTAACCCTAACCCTAACAATAACCGTAACCATAACACTAAACTCAAAACCCTAAACCTAATCCACCCTAAACTTTAAACCATCTTAAACCATAAACCTTAAACCCTAAACCCTAAATCTAACAATAAACCTAAACCTGACCCTAAATCTAAACCTAACCCTAACCCTAACCCTAAACCTAACCCTGACCCTAACCGTAACCCTAATCCTAACACTAACCATAACCTTAACCCTAACCCTAACCCTAACCTTAACCCTAACCCTAACCCTAACCCTAACCCTAACCCTAACCCTAACCCCTTATCCTTAATCCCTAAATCCTAAACCCTGAACAACCATAAATCCTAAACCCTGAACAACCCTAAATCATAAACCCTGAATAACCCTAAACACTAGCCTCTAAACAACCCTAAACAACCCTAATCACTAAACCATAAACAACCCTAAACACTGAACCCTAAACAACCCTATACCCTAAACCTTAAACACTAAACACTAAATAACCCTAAACCCTAAACCATTAACACTATACCCTAAACAACACTAAACACTAAACCCAAAACAACCCTAAAACCTAAACCTTAAACACTAAAACTTAAACAACCCTAAACCCTAAACACTTAAGCCTAAACAACCCTAAACTTTTAACCCTAAACACTATACCCTAAACAACCCTAAACCTTAAACAATCCTAAAGTCTAAACCCTAAACCCTTAACCTAAACCACCCTAAATCTTAAACAATCCTAAACCCTAAACCTTAAACCCTAAACACTAAACACTAAACCCTAAACCTAACAATAACCATAACCCTAACCCTAACCCCTAACCCTTACCCTAACCCTAACCCTAACCCTAATCCTAACCCTAACCCTAACCCTAACCCTAACCCTAACCCTAACCCTAACCTTAACCCTAAACCTAATCCTAACACTAACCTTAACCGTAATCCTAACCCTAACCCTAACCCTAACCCTAACCGTAACCATAACACTAAACTCTAAACCCTAAACCTAATCCACCCTAAACCTTAAACAATCCTAAACCATAAACCTTAGACCCTAAATCCTAAATCTAACAATAAACCTAAACCTAACCCTAAATCTAACCCTAACCCTAACCCTAACCCTCAACACTCCCTGACCCTAACCCTAACCCTAACCCTAACCCTAACCCTAACCCTAAACCTAACCCTGACCCTAATCCTAACACTAACCCTATTTCTAATTCTAACCCTAACACTAATCCTAAACTTAAACCTAACCCCCTAATAATAAACCTAACCCTAACACTAACGCTAACCTCTAACCCTAACCCTAATCCTAACCCTAACCCTAACCCTAACACTAACCCCTAACCCTTACCCTAACCCTAACCCTAACTCTAACCCTATCCATTACCCTAACCCTAACCCTAACCCTAACCCTAACACTAACCGTAACCATAACACTAAACTCTAAACCCTAAACCTAATCCACCCTAAACCTTAAACAATCCTAAACCATAAACCTTAAAACCTAATCCCTAAATCTAACAATAAACCTAAACCTGACCCTAAATCTAACCTAACCCTAACCCTAACCCTAAACCTAACCCTGACCCTAACCCTAACCCTACTCCTAACACTAACCATAACCCAAACACTAACCCTAACCATAACCCTAAACCTAACCCTAACCCTAAACCTCACACTATCCCTAATCCTAACACTAAACCCTAAACTTTAAATCTAATCCTAACCCTAACCCTACCCTTAACCCTAACCCTAACCCTATCCCTAAACCTAACCCTGAATCTAATCTTAACACTAACCCTATTTCTAATTCTAACCCTAACACTAATCCTTAACTAAAACAAACCTCCTAATAATAACCCTAACACTAAACCTAACCCTAACCCTAACCCTAACCCTAATCCTAACACTAACCCCTAACCCCTAACACTAACCCTAACCCTAAACCCTAACCCTAACCCTAACCCTAACCTTAACCCTAACCCTAACCCTAACCCTATCCCTAACCCTAACCCTTACCCTAACACTAACATTAACCTTAACCCTAACCCTAACCTTAACCCTCACCCTAACCCTCACCTTAACCCTAAACCTAACCCTAACACTAACCCTAACACCCTAAATCCTAAACCTTAAACCCCGAAAAACCCTAAACACTAATTCCAAAAGCACCCTAAACCCTAAACTATAAACACTAAACGCTAAAAAACCCTAAACCCTAAACCCTAAACACTAAACCCTAAACAAGCCTAAACCCTAAAACCATTAACACTATACCCTAAACAACCCTAAACCCTTAACCCTAATCATTTTACCCTAAAACCTAAAACACTATACAACCTTAAACCCTAAACCTTAAAAAATCCTAAATCATAAATCCTGAACAACTATAAACACTAAATTGTAAACAACCCTAAAAAACCATAAACAACTCTAAACGTTAAAACCTAAACAACCCTAACCAATAAACAATCTTAAACGCTAAATTCTATACCCTAAACCTAAACCACCCTAAAACTTAAACAATCCTAAACCCTAAACCTTAACCCATAAACCCTAAATTTTAAACCATAAATCTAAGAATAACCATAACCCTAACCCTAACCCTAAACCTAATTCTAACCCTAACCCCAACCCTAACCTTAACCCCATAACCCTAACCCTAACCTTAAGCCTAACATAACCCCATAACCCTAACTCTAACCCTAACTCTAACCCTAACTCTACCCCTAATGCTAACCGTAACCCTAACCCTAACCCTAACCCTAACCCCTTAACCTTAATCTTTAAATCCTAAACCCTGAACAACCATAAATCCTAAACCCTGAACAACCCTAAATCATAAAACATGAATAACCCTAAACACTAACCTCTACACAACCCTAAACAACCCTAATCACTAAACCATAAAACACCCTAAACACTAAAACCTAAACAACCCTATACCCTAAACCTTAAACACTAAACCCTAAATAACCCTAAACCCTAAACCATTAACATTATACCCTAAACAACACTAAACACTAAACCCAAAACAACTCTAAAACCTAAACCTTAAACACTAAACCTTAAACAACCCTAAACCCTAAACCCTAAACCCTAAACCTAACAATAACCATAACCCTAACCCTAACCCCTAACCCTTATCCTAACCCTAACCCTAACCCTAATCCTAACCCTAACCCTAAACCTAACCCTAACTTTAACCCTAACCCTAACCCTAACCCTAACCCTAATCCTAACCCTAACCTTAACCCTAATCCTAACCCTAACCCTAACCCTAACCCTAACCCTAACCCTAACCGTAACCATAACACTAAACTCTAAACCCTAAACCTAATCCACCCTAAACCTTAAACAATCCTAAACCATAAACCTTAGACCCTAAATCCTAAATCTAACAATAAACCTAAACCTAACCCTAAATCTAACCATAACCCTAACCCTAACCCTAAACCCTCCCTGACTTTAACTCTAACCCTAACCCTAACCCTAAACCTAACCCTGACCCTAATCCTAACACTAACCCTATTTCTAATTCTAACCCTAACACTAATCCTAAAATTAAACCTAACTCCCTAATAATAACCCTAACCCTAACACTAACCCTAACCCCTAACCCTAACCCCTACTCTAACCCTAACCTAACCCTAACCCTAACCCCAACCCTAACCCAAACCCTACCACTAACCCCCTAACTTTTACCATAACCCTAACCCTAACCCTAACCCTAACCCTTACCATAACCCTAACCCTAACCCTAACCCCATCCCTAACCCTAACCCTAACCGTAACCATAACACTAAACTCTAAACCCTAAACCTAGTCCACCCTAAACCTTAAACAATCCTAAACCATAAACCTTAAACCCTAAACCCTAAATGTAACAATAAACCTAAACCTAACCTTAAATCTAACCCTAACCCTATCCCTAACCCTAAACCTAACCCTGACCCTAAACCTAACCCTAATCCTAACACTAACCATAACCCTAACCCTAACATTAACCCTAACCTTAACCCTAACCCTAACCCTAACCCTAACTCTAACCCTAACTCTAACCCTAACCCTAACCCTAACCGTAACCATAATACTAAACTCTAAACCCTAAACCTAATCTACCCTAAACCTTAAACAATCCTAAACCTTAAACCTTAAACCCTAAACCCTAAATCTAACAATAAACCTAAACCTAACCCTAAATCTAACCCTAACCCTAACCCTAACCCTAACCCTAAACCTAACCCTAAACCTCACATTATCCCTAATCCTAACACTACACACTAAACTTTAAATCTAACCCTAACCCTAACCCTACCCTTAACCCTAACCCTAACCATATCCCTAAACCTAACCCTGACCCTAATCCTAACACTAACCCTATTTCTAATTCTAACTCTAACACTAATCCTAAACTAAAACCTAACCCCCTAATAATAACCCTAACACTAAACCTAACCCTAACCCTAACCCTAACCCTAACCCTAACACTAACCCCTAACCCCTAACACTAACCCTAACCCTAACCCCTAACCCTAACCCTAACCCTAACCCTTACCCTAACACTAAAACTAACCTTAACCCTAACCCTAACCTTAACCCTCACCCTAACCCTCACCTTAACCCTAAACCTAACCCTAACACTAACCCTAACACCCTAAATCCTAAACCCTAAACCCCAAAAAACCCTAAACACTAATTCCAAAAGCACCCTAAACCCTAAACTATAAACACTGAACGCTAAAAACCCTAAACCTTAAACCCTAAACACTAAACACTAAACAACCTAAACCCTAAAACCATTAACACTATACCCTAAACAACCATAAACCCTTAACCCTAAACATTATACACTAAACCCTAAAACACTATACAACCTTAAACCCTAAACCTTAAAATATCCTAAATCATAAATCCTGAACCACCCTAAACACTAAATCATAAACAACCCTAAAAAACCCTAAACAACTCTAAACGCTAAAACCTAAACAACCCTAACCATTAAACAATCTTAAACGCTAAACCCTATACCCTAAACCTAAACCACCCTAAAACTTAAACAATCCTAAACCCTAAACCTTAAACCATAAACCCTAAAATTTAAACCTTAAATCTAAGAATAACCATAACCCTAACCCTATCCCTAAACCTAAACCTAACCCTAACCCAAACCCTAACCTTAACCCCATAACCCTAACCCTAACATTAAGCCTAACATAACCCCATAACCCTAACTCTAACCCTAATTCTAACCCTAATGCTAACCCTAACCCTAACCCTAACCCTAACCCTAACCCCTTAACATTAATCCCTAAATCCTAAACCCTGAACAACAATAAATCCTAAACCCTGAACAACCCTAAATCATAAACCCTGAATAACCCTAATCACTAACCTCTAAACAACCCTAAACAACCCTAATCACTAAACCATAAACAACCCTAAACACTAAATCCTAAACAACCCTATACCCTAAACCTTAAACACTAAACCCTAAATAACCCTAAACCCTAAACCATTAACACTATACCCTAAAGAACACTAAACACTAAACCCAAAACCACCATAAAACCTAAACCTTAAACACTAAACCTTAAACAACCCTAAACCCTAAACACTAAACCCTAAACAACCCTAAACTTTTAACCCTAAACACTATACCCTAAACAACCGTAAACCTTAAACAATCCTAAACTCTAAACCCTAAACCCTTAACCTAAACCACCCTAAAACTTAAACAATCCTAAACCCTAAACCTTAAACCCTAAACACAAAACCCTAAACCCTAAACCTAACAATAACCATAACCCTAACCCTCACCCCTAACCCTTACCCTAACCCTAACCCTAACCCTAATCCTAACCCTAGCCCTAACCCTAACCCTAACCCTAAACCTAATCCTAACCCTTACCTTAACCCTAATCCTAACCCTAACCCTAACCCTAACCGTAACCATAACACTAAACTCTAAACCCTAAATCTAATCCACCCTAAACCTTAAACAATCCTAAACCATAAACCTTAGACCCCAAATCCTAAATCTACAAATAAACCTAAACCTAACCCTAAATCTAACCCTAACCCTAACCCTAACCCTAAACCCTCCCTGACCCTAACCCTAACCCTAACCCTAACCCTAACCCTAAACCTAACCCTGACCCTAATCCTAACACTAACCCTATTTCTAATTCTAACCCTAACACTAATCCTAAACTTAAACCTAACCCCCTAATAATAACCCTAACCCTTTCACTAACCCTAACCCCTAACCCAAACCCTAACCCTAACCCTAACCCTAACCTAACCCTAACCCTAACCCTAACCCTAACCTAACCCTAACCCTAACCCTAACCCTAACACAAACCCTAACACTAACCCCCTAACTTTTACCCTAACCCTAACCCTAACCCTAAACCTAACCCTTACTATAACCCTAACCCTATCTCTAAACCCATCCCTAACCCTAACCCTAACCGTAACCATAACACTAAACTCTAAACCCTTAACCTAATCCACCCTAAACCTTAAACAATCCTAAACCATAAACCTTAAACCCTAAACCCTAAATCTAACAATAAACCTAAACCTAACCCTAAATCTAACCCTAACCTTATCCCTAACCTTAAACCTAACCCTGACCCTAACCCTAACCCTAATCCTAACACTAACCATAACCATAACCCTATCACTAACCCTAACCTTAACCCTAACCCTAACCCTAACCCTAACCCTAACTCTAACCCTAACCCTAACCGTAACCATAATACTAAACTCTAAACCCTAAACCTAATCCACCCTTAAACTTAAACAATCCTAAACCATAAACCTTAAACCCTAAACCCTAAATCTAACAATAAACCTAAACCTAACCCTAAATCTAAACCTAACCCTAACCCTAAACCTCACACTATCCCTAATCCTAACACTAAACCCTAAACTTTAATTCTAACCCTAACCCTAACCCTACCCTTAACCCTAACCCTAACCATATTTCTAAACCTAACCCTGACCCTAATCCTAACACTAACCCTATTTCTAATTCTAACCCTAACACTAATCCTAAACTAAAACCTAAACCCCTAATAATAACCCTAACACTAAACCTAACCCTAACCCTAACCCTAACCCTAACCCTAACCCTAACCCTAACACTAACCCCTAAACCCTAACACTAACCCTAACCCAAACACCTAACCCTAACCCTAACCCTAACCCTAACCTTAACCCTAACCCTAACCCTAACCCTAACCCTATCTTTAACCCTAACCCTTATTCTAACACTAACACTAACCTTAACCCTAACCCTAACCTTAACCCTCACACTAACCCTCACCTTAACCTTAAACCTAATCCTAACCCTAACCCTAACACCCTAAATCCTAAACCCTAAACCCCGAAAAACCCTAAACACTAATCCCAAAAGCACCCTAAACCCTAAACTATAAACACTAAACGCTAAAAAACCCTAAACCCTAAACACTATACACTAAACCCTAAACAAGCCTAAACCCTAAAACCATTAACACTATACCCTAAACAACCCTAAACCCTTAACCCTAAACCCTGAATAACCCTAAACACTAACCTCTAAACAACCCTAAACAACCCTAATCACTAAACCATAAACAACCCTAAACACTAAACCCTAAACAACCCTATACCCTAAACCTTAAATACTAAATCCTAAATAACCCTAAACCCTAAACCATTAACACTATACCCTAAACAACACTAAACACTAAACCCAAAACAACCCTAAAACCTAAACCTTAAACACTAAACCTTAAACAACCCTAAACCCTAAACACTAAACCCTAGACAACCCTAAACTTTTAATCCTAAACACTATACCCTAAACAACCCTAAACCTTAAACAATCCTAAACTCTAAACCCTAAACCCTTAACATAAACCACCCTAAATCTTAAACAATCCTAAACCCTAAACCTTAAACCCTAAACACTAAACCCTAAACCCTAAACCTAACAATAACCATATCCCTAACCCTAACCCCTAACCCTTACCCTAACCCTAACCCGAACCCTAATCCTAACCCTAACCCTAACCCTAACCCTAACCCTAACCCTAACCCTAAACCTAATTCTAACCCTTACCCTAACCCTAACTTTAACCCTAACCCTAATCCTAACATTAAACCCTAAACCCTAAACCTAACCCTAACCCTAAAACTAAACTTTAAATCCTAAACCTAATCTACCCTAAACCTTAAACAATCCTAAACCCTAAACCCTGAACCCTAAACCTAACCCTAACCCTAACCCTAACACTAACCATAACCCTAACACTAAATTGTAAACCCTAAATTTAATTTACGATAAACCTTAAACAATCCTAAAACCTAAACCTTTACCCTAAACCCTAAACCCTAAACCTAACAATATCCATGACCCTAAACGTAACCCTAAACCTAACCCTAACCCTAACCCTAATCCGAACACTAAACACTAAACCCTAAACCTAACCCTAACCTTAACACTAAACTCTAAACCCTAAACCTAATCTACCCTAAACCTTAAACAATCCTAAACCCAAAACCTTAGACCCTAAACACTAAACCCTAAACCTAACAATAAACCTAACCCTAAACCTAACCCTAACCCTAACCTTAAACCTAACCCTAACCGTAACCCTAACCCTAAACCTAACCCTAACCTTAAGCCTAACCATAAACCTAACCCTAACCCTAAACCTAACCTTAACCCTAACCCTAACCCTAAAGCTAACAATAAACATAATCATAACCCTTACCCTAACCCTAACCCTAACCCTAACCGTAACCCTAACCCTAACCCTAACCGTAACACTAACCCTAACCCTAAACCTAACCCTAACCCTAACCCTAACCCTAACCTTAACCTTAACCATAACACTAAACTCTAAATCCTAAACCTAATCCACCCTAAACCTTAAAAAATCTTAAACCATAAACCTTAAACCCTAAACCCTAAATCTAACAATAAACCTAAACCTAAACCTAAATCTATCCCTAACCCTAACCCTAACCCTAAACCTAACCCTGACCTTAACCCTAACCCTAATCCTAACACTAACTATAACCCTAACCCTAACCCT
Source organism: Micromys minutus (assembly GCF_963924665.1). Classification (NCBI taxonomy): domain Eukaryota; kingdom Metazoa; phylum Chordata; class Mammalia; order Rodentia; family Muridae; genus Micromys; species Micromys minutus. The sequence continues at coordinate 29,511,345 of NC_137966.1, read as the reverse complement.
AACCCTAACCTTAACCCTAACCATAACCCTAACCTAACCCTAACCCTACCCCTAACTCTAACCCTAACCCTATCCCTAAACCTAACCCTGACCCTAATCCTAACACTAACCCTATTTCTAATTCTAACCCTAACACTAATCCTAAATTTAAACCTAAATCCCTAATAATAACCCTAACCCTAAACCTAACCCTAACCCTAACCCTAACCCTAACCCTAACCCTAACCCTAACCTAAACCATAACCCCCCAAACCCTAACCTTAACCCTAACCATAACCCCAACCGTAACTCTTACCCTAACCCTAACCGTAACTCTAACCCTAACACTAACACTAACCCTAACCCTAACCGTAACCCTAACACTAACCCTAACCCTAACCCTAACCCTAACCCTAACCCTAACCCTAACCGTAACCATAACACTAAACTCTAAACCCTAAACCTAATCCACCCTAAACCTTAAACAATCCTAAACCATAAACCTTAAACCCTAAACCCTAAATCTAACAATAAACCTAAACCTAACCCTAAATCTAACACTAACCCTAACCGTAAACCTAAACCTACCCCTGACCCTAATCCAAAGCCTAATCTGAACAATAACCATAACCCAAACAAAGACTAACCCTGACCCTAAACCTAACCCTAACCCTAAACCTCACACCTACCCTATCCCTAACCCTAACCCTAACCCTAACACTAACCCTAACCCTAACCCTAACACTATCCCTTACACTAACCCTTACCCTAACACTAACACTAAACTTAACCCTAACCCTTACCTTAACTCTCACCCTAACCCTCACCCTAACCCTAAACCTAACCCTAAAACCCTAAATCCTAAACCCTAAACCCAGAAAAACCCTAAACACTTATTCCAAAAGCACCCTAAACCCTAAACTCTAAACACTAAACGCTAAAAAACCCTAAACCCTAAACCCTAAACACTAAACCCTAAACAAGCCTAAACCCTAAAACCATTAACACTATACCCTAAACAACCCTAAACTCTTAACCCTAAACATTATAGCCTAAACCCTAAAACACTATACAACCTTAAACCCTACACCTTAAAATATCCTAAATCATAAATCCTGAACAACCCTAAACACTAAATCATAAACAACCCTAAAAAAATCTAAACAACTCTAAACGCTAAAACATAAACAACCCTAAACATTAAACAATCTTAAACGCTAAACCCTATACCCTAAACCTAAACCACCCTAAAACTTAAACAATCTTAACCCTAAACCTTAAACCATAAACCCGAAATTTTAAACCATAAATCTAAGAATAACCATAACCCTAACCCTAACCCTAAACCTAAACCTAACCCTAACCCCAACCCTAACCTTAACCCCATAACCCTAACCCTAACCTTAAGCCTAACATAACCACATAACCCTAACCCTAACCCTCACCCTAACCCTAACCCTAACCCTAACCCTAACCCTAACCCTAACCCTAACCCTAACCCTAACCCTAACTTCTAACCCCTAACACTAATCCTAACCCTAACCCCTAACCCTAACCCTAACCCTAACCCTAACATTACCCTAACCCTAACCCTAACCCTAACCCTAACCCTAACCCTAACCCTAACCCTAACCCTAACCTTAACCCTAAACCTAACCTTAACCCTAACCCTAACCCTAACCCCTACCATTACCCTAACCCTAACAATAACCCTAACCCTAACCCTAAACCTAACCCTAACCCTAACCCTAACCGTAACCCTAACCCTAACCCTAACCCTAAACCTAACCCTAAACCTAACCCTAACCCTAACCTTAACCCTAATCCTAAACCTAACCCTAACCCTAACCCTAACCGTAACCATAACACTAAACTCTAAACCCTAAACCTAATCCACCCTAAAACTTAAACAATCCTAAACAATTAACCGTAGACCCTAAACCCTAAATCTAACAATAAACCTAAACCTAACCTTAAATCTAACCCTAACCCTAACCCTAACCCTAAACCTAAACCTGACCCTAACCCTAACCCTAATCCTAACATTAATCATAACCCAAACACTAACCCTAACCCTAACCCTAAACCTAACCCTAAACCTCACACTATCCCTAATCCTAACACTAAACCCTAAACTTTAAATCTAACCCTAACCCTAACCCTACCCTTAAACCTAACCCTAACCCTATCCCTAAACCTAACCCTTACCCTAATTCTAACACTAACCTTATTTCTAATTCTAACCCTAACACTAATCCTAAACTAAAACCTAACCCCCTAATAATAACCCTAACACTAAACCTAACCCTAACCCTAACCCTAACCCTAACCCTAACCCTAACACTAACCCCTAACCCCTAACACTAACCCTAACTCAAACCCCTAACCCTAACCCTAAACCTAACCCTAACCTCAACCCTAACCCTAAACCTAACCCTAACCCTATCCCTAACCCTAACCCTTATTCTAACACTAACACTAACCTTAACCCTAACCCTAACCTTAACCCTCACCCTAACCCTCACCTTAACCCTAAACTTAACCCTAACACTAACCCTAACACCCTAAATCCTAAACCCTTAACCCCGAAAAACCCTAAACACTAATTCCAAAAGCACCCTAATCCCTAAACTATAAACACTAAACTCTAAAAAACCCTAAACCCTAAACCCTAAA
>NC_137966.1:29493690-29503690 GCF_963924665.1 Micromys minutus | reverse complement strand
CCTAAACTCTAAACCCTAATCCCTTAACCTAAACCACCCTAAATCTTAAACAATCCTAAACCCTAAACCTTAAACCCTAAACACTAAACCCTAAACCCTAAACCTAACAATAACCATAACCCTAACCCTAACCCCTAACCCTTACCCTAACCCAAACCCTAACCCTAATCCTAACCCTAACCCTAACCCTAACCCTAACCCTAACCCTAACCCTAAACCTAATCCTAACCCTAACCTTAACCCTAATCCTAACCCTAACCCTAACCCTAACCGTAACCATAACACTAAACTCTAAACCCTAAACCTAATCCACCCTAAACCTTAAACAATCCTAAACCATAAACCTTAGACCCTAAATCCTAAATCTAACAATAAACCTAAACCTAAACCTAAATCTAACCCTAACCCTAACCCTAACCCTAAACCCTCCCTGACCCTAACCCTAACCCTAACCCTAACCCTAAACCTAACCCTGACCCTAATCCTAACACTAACCCTATTTCTAATTCTAACCCTAACACTAATCCTAAACTTAAACATAACTCCCTAATAATAACCCTAACCCTTTCACTAACCCTAACCCCTAACCCTAACCCTAACCCTAACCCTAACCCTAACATAACCCTAACCCTAACCCTAACCCTAACCCTAACCCTAACCTAACCCTAACCCTAACCCTAACCCTAACACAAACCCTAACACTAACCCCCTAACTTTTACCCTAACACTAACCCTAACCCTAAACCTAACCCTTACCATAACCCTAACCCTAACCCTAACCCCATCCCTAACCCTAACCCTAACCGTAACCATAATACTAAACTCTAAACCCTAAACCTAATCCACCCTTAAACTTAAACAATCCTAAACAATAAACCTTAAACCCTAAACCCTAAATCTAACAATAAACCTAAACCTAACCCTAAATTTAACCCTAACCCTAACCCTAACCCTAAACATAAACCTGACCCTAACCCTAATCCTAATCCTAACACTAATCATAACCCAAACACTAACCCTAAGCCTAACCCTAAACCTAACCCTAAACCTCACCCTATTCCTAATCTTAACACTAAACCCTAAACCTTAATTCTAACCCTAACCCTAACCCTACCCTTAACCCTAACCCTAACCATATTTCTAAACCTTATCCTGACCCTAATCCTAACATTAACCCTATTTCTAATTCTAACCCTAACACTAATCCTAAACTAAAACCTAACCCCCTAATAATAACCCTAACACTAAACCTAACCCTAACCCTAACCCTAATCCTAACCCTAACACTAACCCCTAACACCTAACACTAACCCTAAACCAAACCCCTAACCCTAACCCTAACCCTAACCCTAACCTTAACCCTAACTCTAACCCTAACCCTAACCCTATCCCTAACCCTTACCCTTATTCTAACACTAACACTAACCTTAACCCTAACCCTAACCTTAACCCTCACCCTAACCCTCACCTTAACCCTAAACCTAACCCTAACACTAACCCTAACACCCTAAATCCTAAACCCTAAACCCCGAAAAACCCTAAACACTAATTCCAAAAGCACCCTAAACCCTAAACTATAAACACTAAACGCTAAAAAACCCTAAACCCTAAACCCTAAACACTAAACCCTAAACAAGCCTAAACCCTAAAACCATTAACACTATAACCTAAACAACCCTAAACCCTTAACCCTAAACATTATACCCTAAACCCTAAAACACTATACAACCTTAAACCCTAAACCTTAAAATATCCTAAATCATAAATAATGAACAACCCTAAACACTAAATTATAAACAACCCTAAAAAACCCTAAACAACTCTAAACGCTAAAACCTAAACAACCCTAACCATTAAACAATCTTAAACGCTAAATTTTGAACCCTAAACCTAAACCACCCTAAAACTTAAACAATCCTAAACCCTAAACCTTAAACCATAAACCCTAAATTTTAAACCATAAATCTAAGAATAACCATAACCCTAACCCTAACCCTAAACCTAAACCTAACCCTAACCCCAACCCTAACCTTAACACCATAACCCTAACCCTAACCTTAAGCCTAACATAACCCCATAACCCTAACTCTAACCCTAACTCTAACCCTAATGCTAACCCTAACCCTAACCCTAACCCTAACCACTTAACCTTAATCCCTAAATCCTAAACCCTGAACAACCATAAATCCTAAACCCTGAACAACCCTAAATCATAAACCCTGAATAACCCTAAACACTAACCTCTAAACAACCCTAAACAACCCTAATCACTAAACCATAAACAACCCTAAACACTAAACCCTAAACAACCCTATACCTTAAACCTTAAACACTAAACCCTAAATAACCCTAAACCCTAAACCATTAACACTATACCCTAAACAACACTAAACACTAAATCCAAAACAACCCTAAAACCTAAACCTTAAACACTAAACCTTAAACAAACCTAAACCCTAAACACTAAACCCTAAACAACCCTAAACTTTTAACCCTAAACACTATACCCTAAACAACCCTAAACCTTAAACAATCCTAAACTCTAAACCCTAAACCCTTAACCTAAACCACCCTAAATCTTAAACAATCCTAAACCCTAAACCTTAAACCCTAAACACTAAACCCTAAACCATAAACCTAACAATAAACATAACCCTAACCCTAACCCCTAACCCTTACCCTAACCCTAACCCTAACCCTAATCCTAACCCTAACCCTAACCCTAACCCTAACCCTAACCCTAACCCTAACCCTAACCCTAAACCTAACCCTAACCTTAACACTAATCCTAACCCTAACCCTAACCCTAACCGTAACCCTAAACCTAAACCTAATCCTAACCCTAACCCTAACCCTAACCCTAACCCTAACCCTAACCCTAAACCTAATCCTAACCTAACATTAACCCTAATCCTAACCCTAACCCTAACCCTAACCGTAACCATAACACTAAACTCTAAACCATAAACCTAATCCACCCTAAACGTTAAACAATCCTAAACCATAAACCTTAGACCCTAAATCCTAAATCTAACAATAAACATAAACCTAACCCTAAATCTAACACTAACCCTAACCCTAACCCTAAACCCTCCCTGACCCTAACCCTAACCCTAACCCTAAACCTAACCCTGACCCTAATCCTAACACTAACCCTATTTCTAATTCTAAGCCTAACACTAATCCTAAACTTAAACCTAACCCCCTAATAATAACCCTAACCCTTTCACTAACCCTAACCCCTAACCCTAACCCTAACCCTAACCCTAACCCTAACCTAACCCTATCCCTAACCCTAACCCTAACCCTAACCCTAACCTAACCCTAACCCTAACCCTAACCCTAACACAAACCCTAACACTAACCCCCTAACTTTTACCCTAACCCTAACCCTAACCCTAAACCTAACCCTTACCATAACCCTAACCCTAACCCTAACCCTCTCCCTAACCCTAACCCTAACCGTAACTATAACACTAAACTCTAAACCCTAAACCTAATCCACCCTAAACCTTAAACAATCCTCAACCATAAACCTTAAACCCTAAACACTAAACCCTAAACCCTAAACCTAACAATAACCATAACCCTAACCCTAACCCCTAACCCTTACCCTAACCCTAACCCTAACCCTAATCCTAACCCTAACCCTAACCCTAACCCTAACCTTAACCTTAAACCTAACCCTGACCCTAACCCTAACCCTAATCCTAACACTAACCATAACCCTAACCCTAACACTAACCCTAACCTTAACCCTAACCCTAACCCTAACCCTAACCCTAACTCTAACCCTAACCCTAACCCTAACCATAACCATAATACTAAACTCTAAACCCTAAACCTAATCCACCCTTAAACTTAAACAATCCTAAACCATAAACCTTAAACCCTAAACCCTAAATCTAACAATAAACCTAAACCTAACCCTAAACCTAACCCTAACTCTAACCCTAACCCTGAACATAAACCTGACCCTAACCCTAATCCTAATCCTAACACTAATCATAACCCAAACACTAACCCTAACCCTAACCCTAAACCTAACCCTAAACCTCACACTATCCCTAATCCTAACACTAAACCCTAAACTTTAATTCTAACCATAACACTAACCCTACCCTTAACCCTAAACCGAACCATATTTCTAAACCTAACCCTGACCCTAATCCTAACACTAACCCTATTTCTAATTCAAACCCTAACACTAATCCTAAACTAAAACCTAACCCCCTAATAATAACCCTAACACTAAACCTAACCCTAACCCTAACACTAACCCCTAACCCCTAACACTAACCCTAACCCAAACCCCTAACCCTAACCCTAACCCTAACCCTAACCTTAACCCTAACCCTAACCCTAACCCTAACCCCATCCCTAACCCTAACCCTTCTTCTAACACTAACACTAACCTTAACCCTAACCCTAACCTTAACCCTCACCCTAACCCTCACCTTAACCCTAAACCTAACCCTAAAACTAACCCTAACACCCTAAATCCTAAACCCTAAACCCTGAAAAACCCTAAACACTAATTCCAAAAGCACCCTAAACCCTAAACTATAAACACTAAACGCTAAAAAACCCTAAACCCTAAACCCTAAACACTAAACCCTAAACAAGCCTAAACCCTAAAACCATTAACACTATACCCTAAACAACCCTAAACCTTAAACAATCCTAAACTCTAAACCCTAAACCCTTAACCTAAACCACCCTAAATCTTAAACAATCATAAACCCTAAACCTTAAACCCTAAACACTAAACCCTAAACCCTAAACCTAACAATAACCATAACCCTAACCCTAATCCCTAACCCTTACCCAAACCCTAACCCTAAACCTAATCCTAACCCTAACCCTAACCCTAACCCTAACCTTAACCCTAACCCTAACCCTAACCCTAAACCTAATCCTAACCCCAACCTTAACCCTAATCCTAACCCTAAACCTAACCCTAACTCTAACCGTAACCATAACACTAAACTCTAAACCCTAAACCTAATCCACCCTAAACCTTAAACAATCCTAAACCATAAACCTTAGACCCTAAATCCTAAATCTAACAATAAACCTAAACCTAACCCTAAATCTAACCCTAACCCTAACCCTAACCCTAAACCCTTTCTGACCCTAACCCTAACCCTAACCCTAACCCTAAACCTAAACCTAACCCTGACCCTAATCCTAACACTAACCCTATTTCTAATTCTAACCCTAACACTAATCCTAAACTTAAACCTAACCCCCTAATAATAACCCTAACCCTAACACTAACCCTAACCCCTAACCCTAACCCTAACCCTAACCCTAACCCTAACCCTAACCCTAACCCCCTAATAATAACCCAAACACTAAACCTAACCCTAACCCTAACCCTAACCCTAACACTAACCCCTAACCCCTAACACTAACCCTAACACTAACCCCTAACCCTAACCCTAACCCTAACCCTAACCTTAAACCTAACCCTAACCCTAACCCTAACCCTATCCCTAACCCTAACCATTACCCTAACACTAACACTAACATTAACCCTAACCCTCACCTTAACCCTTATCTCAACCCTAACACTAACCCTAACACCCTAAATCCTAAACCCTAAACCCCGAAAAACCCTAAACACTAATTCCAAAAGCACCCTAAACCCTAAACTATAAACACTAAACGCTAAAAAACCCTAAACCCTAAACCCTAAACACTAAACCCTAAACAAGCCTAAACCCTAAAACCATTAACACTATACCCTAAACAACCCTAAACCCTTAACCCTAAACATTATACCCTAAACCCTAAAACACTATACAACCTTAAACCCTAAACCTTAAAATATCCTAAATCATAAATCCTGAACAACCCTAAACACTAAATCATAAACAACCCTAAAAAACCCTAAACAACTCTAAACGCTAAAACCTAAACAACCCTAAACATTAAACAATCTTAAACGCTAAACCCTATACCCTAAACCTAAACCACCCTAAAACTTAAACAATCCTAAACCCTAAACCTTAAACCATAAACCCTAAATATTAAACCATAAATCTAAGAATAACCATAACCCTAACCCTAACCCTAAACCTAAACCTAACCCTAACCCCAACCCTAACCTTAACCCCATAACCCTAACCCTAACCTTAAGCCTAACATAACCCCATAACCCTAACTCTAACCCTAACTCTAACCCTAATGCTAACCCTAACCCTAACCCTAACCCTAACCCTAACCCCTTAACCTTAATCCCTAAATCCTAAACCCTGAACAACCATGAATCCTAAACCCTGAACAACCCTAAATCATAAACCCTGAATAACCCTAAACACTAACCTCTAAACAACCCTAAACAACCCTAATCACTAAACCATAAACAACCCTAAACACTAAACCCAAAACAACCCTAAAACCTAAACCTTAAACACTAAACCTTAAACAACCCTAAACCCTAAACACTAAACCCTAAACAACCCTAAACTTTTAACCCTAAACACTATACCCTAAACAACCCTAAACCTTAAACAATCCTAAACTCTAAACCCTAAACCCTTAACCTAAACCACCCTAAATCTTAAACAATCCTAAACCCTAAACCTTAAACCCTAAACACTAAACCCTAACCCTAAACCTAATCCTAACCCTAACCCTAACCCTAACCCTAACCCTAACCCTAACCCTAACCCTAACCCTAACCCTAATCCTAACCCTAACCCTAACCCTAACCTTAATCCTAACCCTAACCCTAAACCTACCCTTACCCTAACCCTAACCCTAACCCTAACCTAACCCTAACCCTAACCCTAACCTTAACCCTAACCCTAACACTAACCCCCTAACTTTTACCCTAACCCTAACCCTAACATTAACCCTAACCTTAACCCTAACCATAACCCTAACCCTAACCCTAACTCTAACCCTAACTTTAACCCTAACCGTAACCATAATACTAAACTCTAAACCCTAAACCTAATCTACCCTAAACCTTAAACAATCCTAAACCCTAAACCTTAAACCCTAAACCCTAAATCTAACAATAAACCTAAATCTAACCCTAAATCTAACCCTAACCCTAACCCTAACCCTAAACCTAAACCGGACCCTAACCCTAACCCTAATAATAACACTAATCATAACCCAAACACTAACCCTAACCCTAACTCTAAACCTAACCATAAACCTCACACTATCCCTAATCCTAACACTAAACCCTAAACTTTAAATCTAACCCTAACCCTAACTCTACCCTTAACCCTAACCCTAACCATATCCCTAAACCTAACCCTGACCCTAATCCTAACACTAACCCTATTTCTAATTCTAACCCTAACACTAATCCTAAACTTAAACCTAACCCCCTAATAATAAACCTAACCCTAACACTAACCCTAACCCCTAACCCTAACCCTAACCCTAACCCTAACCTAACCCTAACCCTAACCCTAACCCTAACCCTAACACTAAACCCTAACACTTACCCTAACCCTAACCCTAACCCTAACCCTAACCATTACCCTAACCCTAACCCTAACCCTAACCCTAACCCTAACATTAACCGTAACCATAACACTAAACTCTAAAACCTAAACCTAATCCACCCTAAACCTTAAACAATCCTAAATTATAAATCTTAAACCCTAAACACTAAATCTAACAATAAACCTGAACCTGACCCTAAATCTAACCCTAACCCTAACACTAACCCTAAACCTAACCCTGACCCTAACACTAACCCTAATCCTAACACTAACCATAACCCTAACCCTAACCCTAACCCTAACCTTAACCCTAACCCTAAACCTAAACCTAACCCTTACACTAACCCTAACCCTAACCCTAACCTAACCCTAACCCTAACCCTAACCCTAACCCTAACACTAACCCCCTAACTTTTACCCTAACCCTAACCCTAACATTAACCCTAACCTTAACCCTAACCCTAACCCTAACCCTAACCCTAACCCTAACTCTAACCCTAACCCTAACCCTAACCGTAACCATAATACTAAACTCTAAACCCTAAACCTAATCTACCCTAAACCTTAAACAATCCTAAACCTTAAACCTTAAACCCTAAACCCTAAATCTAACAATAAACCTAAACCTAACCCTAAATCTAACCCTAACCCTAACCCTAACCCTAAACCTAAACCTGACCCTAACCCTAACCCTAATAATAACACTAATCATAACCCAAACACTAACCCTAACCCTAACCCTAAACCTAACCCTAAACCTCACACTATCCCTAATCCTAACACTAAACCCTAAACTTTAAATCTAACCCTAACCCTAACTCTACCCTTAACTCTAACCCTAACCATATCCCTAAACCTAACCCTGATCCTAATCCTAACACTAACCCTATTTCTAATTCTAACCCTAACACTAATCCTAAACTAAAACCTAACCCCCTAATAATAACCCTAACACAAAACCTAACCCTAACCCTAACCCTAACCCTAACACTAACCCCTAACCCCTAACACTAACCCTAACACTAACCCCTAACCCTAACCCTAACCCTAACCCTAACCTTAACCCTAACCCTAACCCTAACCCTAACCCTATCCCTAACCCTAACCGATACCCTAACACTAACACTAACCTTAACCCTAACCCTAACCTTAACCCTCACCCTAACCCTCACCTTAACACTAAACTTAACCCTAACACTAACCCTAACACCCTAAATCCTAAACCCTAAACCCCGAAAAACCCTAAACACTAATTCCAAAAGCACCCTAAACCCTAAACTATAAACACTAAACGCTAAAAAACCCTAAACTCTAAACCCTAAACACTAAACCCTAAACAAGCCTAAACCCTAAAACCATTAACACTATACCCTAAACAACCCTAAACCCTTAACCCTAAATATTATACCCTAAACCCTAAAACACTATACAACCTTAAACCCTAAACCTTAAAATATCCTAAATCATAAATCCTGAACAACCCTAAACACTAAATCATAAACAACCCAAAAAACCCTAAACCACTCTAAACGCTAAAACCTAAAAAACCCTAAACATTAAACAATCTTAAACGCTAAACCCTATACCCTAAACCTAAACCACCCTAAAACTTAAACAATCCTAAACCCTAAACCTTAAACCATAAACCCTAAATTTTAAACCATAAATCTAAGAATAACCATAACCCTAACCCTAACCCTAAACCTAAACCTAACCCTAACCCCAACCCTAACCTTAACCCCATAACCCTAACCCTAACCTTAAGCCTAACATAACCCCATAACCCTAACTCTAACCCTAACTCTAACCCTAATGCTAACCCTAACCCTAACCCTAACCCTAACCCTAACCCCTTAACCTTAATCCCTAAATCCTAAACCCTGAACAACCATAAATCCTAAACCCTGAACAACCCTAAATCATAAACCCTGAATAACCCTAAACACTAACCTCTAAACAACCCTAAACAACCCTAATCACTAAACCATAAACAACCCTAAACACTAAACACTAAACAACCCTATACCCTAAACCTTAAACACTAAACCCTAAATAACCCTAAACCCTAAAACATTAACACTATACCCTAAACAACACTAAACACTAAACCCAAAACAACCCTAAAACCTAAACCTTAAACACTAAACCTTAAACAACCCTAAACCCTAAACACTAAACCCTAAACAACCCTAAACTTTTAACCCTAAACACTATACCCTAAACAACCCTAAACCTTAAACAATCCTAAACTCTAAACCCTAAACCCTTAACCTAAACCACCCTAAATCTTAAACAATCCTAAACCCTAAACCTTAAACCCTAAACACTAAACCCTAAACCCTAAACCTAACAATAACCATAACCCTAACCCTAACCCCTAACCCTTACCCTAACCCTAACCCTAACCCTAATCCTAACCCTAAACCTAACCCTAACCCTAACCCTAACCCTAAACCTAACCCTTACCCTAATCCTAACACTAACCCTATTTCTAATTTTAACCCTAACACTAATCCTAAACTTAAACC
>NC_137966.1:29481190-29491190 GCF_963924665.1 Micromys minutus | reverse complement strand
ACCCTAAACCTTAAACAATCCTAAACCATAAACCGTAGACCATAAACCCTAAATCTAACATTAAACCTAAACCTAACCCTAAATCTAACCCTAACCCTAAACCCTCCCTGACCCTAACCCTAACCCTAACCCTAACCCTAACCCTAACCCTAACCCTAACCCTAACCCTAACCCCTTAACCTTAATCCCTAAATCCTAAACACTGAACAATCATAAATCCTAAACCCTGAACAACCCTAAATCATAAACCCTGAATAACCCTAAACACTAACCTCTAAACAACCCTAAACAACCCTAATCACCAAACCATAAACAACCCTAAACACTAAACCCTAAACAACCCTATACCCTAAACCTTAAACACTAAACCCTAAATAACCCTAAACCCTAAACCATTAACACTATACTCTAAACAACACTAAACACTAAACCCAAAACAACCCTAAAACCTAAACCTTAAACACTAAACCTTAAACAACCCTAAACCCTAAACACTAAACCCTAAACAACCCTAAACTTTTAACCCTAAACTCTATACCCTAAACAACCCTATACCTTAAACAATCCTAAACTCTAAACCCTAAACCCTTAACCTAAACCACCCTAAACCTTAAACAATCCTAAACCCTAAACCTTAAACCCTAAACACTAAACCCTAAACCCTAAACCTAACAATAACCATAACCCTAACCCTAACCCCTAACCCTTACCCTAACCCTAACCCTAACCCTAACCTAACCCTAACCCTAACCCTAACCCTAACCCTAACCCTAAACCTAAACCTAAACCTAAACCTAATCCTAACCATAACCTGAACGCTAATCCTAACCCTAACCCTAACCCTAACCCTAACTGTAACCATAACACTAAACTCTAAACCCTAAACCTAATCCACCCTAAACCTTAAACAATCCTAAACCATAAACCTTAGACCCTAAATCTTAAATCTAACAATAAACCTAAACCTAACCCTAAATCTAACGCTAACCCTAACCCTAACCCTAAACCCTCCCTGACTTTAACCCTAACCCTAACCCTAACCCTAACCCTAAACCTAACCCTGACCTTAATCCTAACACTAACCCTATTTCTAATTCTAACCCTAACACTAATCCTAAACTTAAACCTAACCCCCTAATAATAACCCTAACACTAACACTAACCCTAACCCCTAACCCTAACCCTAATCCTAACCCTAACCTAACCCTAACCCTAACCCAAACCCTAACACTAACCCCCTAACATTTACCATAACCCTAACCCTAACCCTAACCCTAACCCTTACCATAACCCTAACCCTAACCCTAACCCCATCCCTAACCCTAAACCTAACCGTAACCATAACACTAAACTCTAAACCCTAAACCTAATCCACCCTAAACCTTAAACAATCCTAAACCATAAACCTTAAACCCTAAACCCTAAATCTAACAATAAACCTAAACCTAACCCAAAATCTAACCCTAACCCTATCCCTAACCCTAAACCTAACCCTGACCCTAAACCTAACCCTAATCCTAACACTAACCATAACCCTAACCCTAACATTAACCCTAACCTTAACCCTAACCCTAACCCTAACCCTAAACCTAACCTTAACTCTAACCCTAACCCTAACCCTAACCGTAACCATAATACTAAATTCATAACCCTAAACCTAATCTACCCTAAATCTTAAACAATCCTAAACCTTAAACCTTAAACCCTAAACCCTAAATCTAACAATAAACCTAAACCTAACTCTAAATCTAACCCTAACCCTAACCCTAACCCTAAACCTAAACCTGACCCTAAGCTAACCCTAATAATAACACTAATCATAACCCAAACACTATCCCTAACCCTAACCCTAAACCTAACCCTAAACCTCACACTATCCCTAATCTTAACACTAAACCCTAAACTTTAAATCTAACCCTAACCCTAACCCTACCCTTAACCCTAACCCTAACCATATCCCTAAACCTAACCCTGACCCTAATCCTAACACTAACCCTATTTCTAATTCTAACCCTAACACTAATCCTAAACTAAAACCTAACCCCCTAATAATAACCCTAACACTAAACCTAACCCTAACCCTAACCCTAACACTAACCCTAACACTAACCCCTAACCCCTAACACTAACCCTAACCCTAACCCCTAACCCTAACCCTAAACCTAACCCTAACCTTAACCCTAACCCTAACCTTAACCCTAACCCTAACCCTAAACCCTAACCCTTACCCTAACCCTAACCCTAACCCTAACCCTAAACCTAACCCTAACCCTAACCCTAACCATAACCCTAACCCTAACCCTAACCCTAACCCTAACCCTAACCCTAACCCTAAACCTAACCCTAACCCTAACCTTAACCCTTATCCTAACCCTAACCCTAGCCCTAACCCTAACCCTAACCGTAACCATAACACTAAACTCTAAACCCTAAACCTAATCCACCCTAAACCTTAAACAATCCTAAACCATAAACCGTAGACCGTAAACCCTAAATCTAACATTAAACCTAAACCTAACCCTAAATCTAACCCTAACCCTAAACCCTCCCTGACCCTAACCCTAACCCTAACCCTAACCTTAACCCTAAACCTAACCCTGACCCTAATCCTAACACTAAACCTATTTCTAATTCTAACCCTAACACTAATCCTAAACTTAACCCTAACCCCCTAATAATAACCCTAACCCTAACACTAAACCTAACCCCTAACCCTAACCCTAACCCTAACCCTAACCTAACCCTAAGCCTAACCCTAACCCTAACCCAAACCCTAACACTAACCCCCTAACTTTTACCCTAACCCTAACCCTAACCCTAACACTTACCATAACCCTAACCCTAACTCTAACCCCATCCCTAACCCTAACCCTAACCGTAACCATAACACTAAACTCTAAACCCTAAACCTAATCCACCCTAAACCTTGAACAATCCTAAACCATAAACCTTAAACCCTAAACCTTAAATCTAACAATAAACCTAAACCTAACCCTAAATCTAACCCTAACCCTATCCCTAACCCTAAACCTAACCCTGACCCTAACCCTAACCCTAATCCTAACACTAACCATAACCCTAACCCTAACACTAACCCTAACCTTAACCCTAACCCTAACCCTAACCCTAACCCTAACCCTAACTCTAACCCTAACTCTAACCCTAACCGTAACCATAATACTAAACTCTAAACACTAAACCTAATCCACCCTAAACCTTAAACAATCCTAAACCATAAACCTTAAACCCTAAACCCTAAATCTAACAATAAAACTAAACCTAACCCTAAATCTAACCCTAACCCTAACCCTAACCCTAAACCTAAACCTGACCCTAACCCTAACCCTAATCCTAACACTAATCATAACCCAAACACTAACCCTAACCCTAACCCTAAACCTAAGCCTAAAACTCACACTATCCCTAATCCTAACACTAAACCCTAAACTTTAAATCTAACCCTAACCCTAACCCTACCCTTAACCCTAACCCTATCCCTAAACCTAACCCTGACCCTAATCCTAACACTAACACTATTTCTAATTCTAACCCTAACACTAATCCTAAACTAAAACCTAACCCCCTAATAATAACCCTAACACTAAACCTAACCCTAACCCTAACCCTAACACTAACCCCTAACCCCTAACACTAACCCTAACCCTAACCCCAAACCCTAACCCTAACCCTAACCTTAACCCTAACCCTAACCCTAACTTTATCCCTAACCCTAATTCTTACCCTAACACTAACACTAACCTTAAAACTAACCCTAACCTTAACCCTCACCCTAACCCTCACCTTAACCCTAAACCTAACCCTAACACTAACCCTAACACCCTAAATCCTAAACCTTAAACCCCGAAAAACCCTAAACACTAATTCCAAAAGCACCCTAAACTCTAAACTATAAACACTAAATGCTAAAAAACCCTAAACCCTAAACCCTAAACACTAAACCCTAAACAAGCCTAAACCCTAAAACCATTAACACTATACCCTAAACAACCCTAAACCCTTAACCCTAAACATTATACCCTAAACCCTAAAACACTATACAACCTTAAACCCTAAACCTTAAAATATCCTAAATCATAAATCCTGAACAACACTAAACACTAAATTATAAACAACCCTAAAAAACCCTAAACAACTCTAAACGCTAAAACTTAAACAACCCTAACCATTAAACAATCTTAAACGCTAAATTCTATACCCTAAACCTAAACCACCCTAAAACTTAAACAATCCTAAACCCTAAACCTTAAACCATAAACCCTAAATTTTAAACCATAAATCTAAGAATAACCATAACCCTAACCCTAACCCTAAACCTAAACCTAACCCTAACCCCAACCCTAACCTTAAGCCCATAACCCTAACCCTAACCTTAAGCCTAACATAACCCCATAACCCTAACTCTAACCCTAACTCTAACCCTAACTCTAACCCTAATGCTAACCCTAACCCTAACCCTAACCCTAACCCTAACCCTAACCCCTTAACCTTAATCCCTAAATCCTAAACCCTGAACAACAATAAATCCTAAACCCTGAACAACCCTAAATCATAAACCCTGAATAACCCTAAACACTAAACTCTAAACAACCCTAAACAACCCTAATCACTAAACCATAAACAACCCTAAACACTAAACCCTAAACAACCCTATACTCTAAACCTTAAACACTAAACCCTAAATAACCCTAAACCCTAAACCATTAACACTATACCCTAAACAACATTAAACACTAAACCCAAAACAACCCTAACACCTAAACCTTTAACACTAAACCTTAAACAACCCTAAACCCTAAACACTAAACCCTAAACAACCCTAAACTTTTAACCCTAAACTCTATACCCTAAACAACCCTAAACCTTAAACAATCCTAAACTCTAAATCCTAAACCCTTAACCTAAACCACCCTAAACCTTAAACAATCCTAAACCCTAAACCTTAAACCCTAAACACTAAACCCTAAACCCTAAACCTAACAATAACCATAACCCTAACTCTAACCCCTAACCCTTACCCTAACCCTAATACTAACCCTAATCCTAACCTAACCCTAACCCTAACCCTAACCCTAACCCTAACCCTAAACCTAATCCTAACCCTAACCTTAACCCTAATCCTAACCCTAACCCTAACCCTAACCCTAACCGTAACCATAACACTAAACTCTAAACCCTAAACCTAATCCACCCTAAACCTTAAACAATCCTAAACCATAAACCTTAGACCCTAAATCCTAAATCTAACAATAAACCTAAACCTAACCCTAAATCTAACCCTAAACCTAACCCTAACCCTAAACCCTCCCTGACTTTAACCCTAACCCTAACCCTAACCCTAACCCTAAACCTAACCCTGACCCTAATCCTAACACTAACCCTATTTCTAATTCTAACCCTAACACTAATCCTAAACTTAAACCTAACCCCCTAATAATAACCCTAACCCTAACACTAACCCTAACCCCTAACCCTAACCCTATCCCTAACCCTAACCTAACCCTAACCCTAACCCTAACCCTAACCCAAACCCTAACACTAACCTTCTAACTTTTACCATAACCCTAACCCTAAACCTAAGCCTAACCCTTACCATAACCCTAACCCTAACCCTAACCCCATCCCTAACCCTAACCCTAACCGTAACCATAACACTAAACTCTAAACCGTAAACCTAATCCACCCTAAACCTTAAACAATCCTAAACCATAAACCTTAAACCCTAAACCCTAAATCTAACAATATACCTAAACCTAACCCTAAATCTAACCCTAACCCTATCCCTAACCCTAATCCTAACCCTGACCCTAACCCTAACCCTAATCCTAACACTAACCATAACCCTAACCCTAACATTAACCCTAACCTTAACCCTAACCCTAACCCTAACAATAACCCTAACCCTAAATCTAACCCTAACCCTAACCCTAACCGTAACCATAATACTAAACTCTAAACCCTAAACCTATTCTACCCTAAAGCTTAAACAATCCTAAACCTTAAACCTTAAACCCTAAACCCTAAATCTAACAATAAACCTAAACCTAACCCTAAATCTAACCCTAACCCTAACCCTAACCCTAAACCTAAACCTGACCCTAACCCTAACCCTAATAATAACACTAATCATAACCCAAACACTATCCCTAACCCTAACTCTAAACCTAACCCTAAACCTCACACTATCTCTAATCTTAACACTAAACCCTAAACTTTAAATCTAACCCTAACCCTAACCCTACCCTTAACCCTAACCCTAACCATATCCCTAAACCTAACCCTGACCCTAATCCTAACACTAACCCTATTTCTAATTCTAACCCTAACACTAATCCTAAACTAAAACCTAACCCCCTAATAATAACCATAACACTAAACCTAACCCTTACCCTAACCCTAACACTAACCCCTAACCCCTAACACTAACCCTAACCCTAACCCCTAAACCTAACCCAAACCCTAACCCTAACCTTAACCCTAACCCTAACCCTAACCCTAACCCTATCCCTAATTCTATCCCTTACCCTAACACTAACACTAACCTTAACCCTAACCCTAACCTTAACCCTCACCCTAAACCTCACCTTAACCCTGAACCTAACCCTAACACTAACCCTAACACCCTAAATCCTAAACCCTAAACCCCGAAAAACCCTAAACACTAATTCCAAAAGCACCCTAAACCCTAAACTATAAACACTAAACGCTAAAAAACCCTAAACCCTAAACCCTAAACACTAAACACTAAACAAGCCTAAACCCTAAAACCATTAACACTATACCCTAAACAACCCTAAACCCTTAACACTAAACATTATACCCTAAACCCATAACACTATACAACCTTAAACCCTAAACCTTAAAATATCCTAAATCATAAATCCTGAACAACCCTAAACACTAAATCATAAACAAACCTAAAAAACCCTAAACAACTCTAAACGCTAAAACCTAAACAACCCCAACCCCTAAACAATCTTAAACGCTAAACCCTATACCCTAAACCTAAACCACCCTAAAACTTAAACAACCCTAAATCCTAAACCTTAAACCATAAACCCTAAAATTTAAACCTTAAATCTGAGAATAACCATAACCCTAAACCTAACCCTAAACCTAAACCTAAACCTAACCCGAACCCTAACCTTAACCCCATAACCCTAACCCTAACCTTAAGCCTAACATAACCCCATAACCCTAACTCTAACCCTAACTCTAACCCTAATGCTAACCCTAACCCTAACCCTAACCCAAACCCTAACCCCTTAAGCTTAATCCCTAAATCCTAAACCCTGAACAACCATAAATCCTAAACCCTGAACAACCCTAAATCATAAACCCTGAATAACCCTAAACACTAACCTCTAAACAACCCTAAACAACCCTAATCACTAAACCATAAACAACCCTAAACACTAAATCCTAAACAACCCTATACCCTAAACCTTAAACACTAAACCCTAAATAACCCTAAACCCTAAACCATTAACACTATACCCTAAACAACACTAAACACTAAACCCAAAACAACCCTAAACTTTTAACCCTAAACACTATACCCTAAACAACCCTAAACCTTAAACAATCCTAAACTCTAAACCCTAAACCCTTAACCTAAACCACCCTAAATCTTAAACAATCCTAAACCCTAAACCTTAAACCCTAAACACTAAACCCTAAACCCTAAACCTAACAATAACCATAACCCTAACCCTAACCCCTAACCCTTACCCTAACCCTAACCTAATCCTAATCTTAACCCTAACCCTACCCCTAACCCTAACCCTAACCCTAACCCTAACCCTAAACCTAAACCTAATCCTAACCCTAACCTTAA
Organism: Micromys minutus; assembly: GCF_963924665.1. Classification (NCBI taxonomy): domain Eukaryota; kingdom Metazoa; phylum Chordata; class Mammalia; order Rodentia; family Muridae; genus Micromys; species Micromys minutus. The sequence continues at coordinate 29,483,335 of NC_137966.1, read as the reverse complement.
CCCTAATCCTAACCCTAACCCTAACCCTAACCTTAACCGTAACCATAACACTAAACTCTAAACCCTAAACCTAATCCACCCTAAACCTTAAACAATCTTAAACCATAAACCTTAGACCCTAAATCCTAAATCTAACAATAAACCTAAACCTAACCCTAAATCTTACCCTAACCCTAACCCTAACCCTAAACCCTCCCTGACCCTAACCCTTACCCTAACCCTAACCCTAACCCTAAACCTAACCCTGACCCTAATCCTAACACTAACCCTATTTCTAATTCTAACCCTAACACTCATCCTACACTTAAACCTAACCCCCTAATAATAACCCTAACCCTAACACTAACACTAAACCCTAACCCTAACCCTAACCCTAACCCTAACCCTAACCTAACCCTAACCCTAACCCTAACCCTAACCTTAACACTAACCCCTAACCCTTACCCTAACCCTAACCCTAACCCTAACCCTAACCATTACCCTAAACCTAACCCTAACCCTAAGCCTAACACTAACCGTAACCATAACACTAAACTCTAAACCCTAAACCTAATCCACCCTAAACCTTAAACAATCCTAAACCATAAACCTTAAACCCTAAAACCTAAATCTAACAATAAACCTAAACCTGACCCTAAATCTAACCCTAACCCTAACCCTAAACCTAACCCTAACCCTAACCCTAAACCTAACCCTGACCCTAACCCTAACCCTAATCCTAACACTAACCATAACCATAACTCTAACCCTAACTCTAACCCTAACTCTAACCCTAATGCTAACCCTAACCCTAACCCTAACCCTAACCCTAACCCTAACCCCTTAACCTTAATCCCTAAATCCTAAACCCTGAACAACCATAAATCCTAAACCCTGAACAACCCTAAATCATAAACGCTGAATAACCCTAAACACTAACCTCTAAACAAACCTAAACAACCCTAATCACTAAACCATAAACAACCCTAAACACTAAACCCTAAACAACCCTATACCCTAAACCTTAAACACTAAACCCTAAATAACCCTAAACCCTAAACTATTAACACTATACCTTAAACAACACTAAACACTAAACCCAAAACAACCCTAAAACCTAAACCTTAAACACTAAACCTTAAACAACCCTAAACCCTAAACACTAAACCCTAAACAAACCTAAACTTTTAACCCTAAACACTGTACCCTAAAAAACCTAAAACCTTAAACAATCCTAAACTCTAAACCCTAAACCCTTAACCTAAACCAACCTAAATCTTAAACAATCATGAACCCTAAATCTTAAACCCTAAACACTAAACCCTAAACCCTAAACCTAACAATAAAAATAACCCTAACCCTAACCCCTAACCCTTACCCTAACCCTAACCCTAACCCTAACCCTAATCCTAACCCTAACCCTAACCCTAACCCTAACCCTAACCCTAACCCTAACCCTAAACCTAATCCTAACCCTAACCTTAACCCTAACCCTAACCCTAACCCTAACCCTAACCCTAACCCTAACCCTAACCCTAACCCTAAACCTAATCCTAACCCTAACCTTAACAATAATCCTAAACCTAACCCTAACCCTAACCCTAACCGTAACCATAACACTAGACTCTAAACCCTAAACCTAATCCACCCTAAACCTTAAACAATCCTAAACCATAAACCTTAGACCCTAAATCCTAAATCTAACAATAAACCTAAACCTAACCCTAAATCTAACCCTAACCCTAACCCTAACCCTAAACCCTCCCTGACCCTAACCCTAACCCTAACCCTAACCCTAACCCTAAACCTAAACCTAACCCTGACCCTAATCTTAACACTAACCCTATTTCTAATTCTAACCCTAACACTAATCCTAAACTTAAACCTAACCCCCTAATAATAACCCTAACCCTAACACTAACCCTAACCCCTAACCTTAACCCTAACTCTAACACTAACCCTAACCTAACCCTAACCCTAACTCTAACCCTAACCCTAACCCTAACACTAACCCCTAACCCTTACCCTAACCCTAACCCTAACCCTAAGCATCACCCTAACCCTAACCCTAACCCTAACCCTAACCCTAACCCTAACCCTAACCCTAACCCTAACCCTAACCCTAACCCTAACCCTAACCCTAACCCTAACCCTAACACTAACCGT
>NC_137966.1:29473690-29478690 GCF_963924665.1 Micromys minutus | reverse complement strand
ACTAACCATAACCCTAACCCTAACACTAACCCTAACCTTAACCCTAACCCTAACCCTAACCCTAACCCTAACCCTAAATCTAACCCTAACTCTAACCCTAACCGTAACCATAATACTAAACTCTAAACCCTAAACCTAATCCACCCTAAACCTTGAACAATCCTAAACCATAAACCTTAAACCCTAAACCCTAAATCTAACAATAAACCTAAACCTAACCCTAAATCTAACCCTAACCCTAACCCTAAACCTAAACCTGATCTAACCATAACCCTAATCCTAACACTAATCATAACCCAAACACTAACCCTAACCCTAACCCTAAACCTAACCCTAAAACTCACACTATCCCTAATCCTAACACTAAACCCTAAACTTTAAATCTGACCCTAACCCTAACCCTACCCTTAACCCTAACCCTATCCCTAAACCTAACCCTGACCCTAATCCTAACACTAACCCTATTTCTAATTCTAACCCTAACACTAATCCTAAATTAAAACCTAACCCCCCAATAATAACCCTAACACTAAACATAACCCTAACCCTAACCCTAACCCTAACACTAACACTAACCCCTAACCCCTAACACTAACCCTAACCCTAACCCCTAACCCTAACCCTAACCCTAACCTTAACCCTAACCCTAACCCTAACCCTATCCCTAGCCCTAACCCTTACCCTAACACTAAAACTAACCTTAACCCTAACCCTAACCTTAACCCTCACCCTAACCCTCACCTTAACCCTAAACCTAAACCTAACACTAACCCTAACACCCTAAATCCTAAACCCTAAACCCCGAAAAACCCTAAACACTAATTCCAAAAGCACCCTAAACCCTAAACTATAAACACTAAACGCTAAAAAACCCTAAACCCTAAACCCTAAACACTAAACCCTTAACAAGCCAAAACCCTAAAACCATTAACACTATACCCTAAACAACCCTAAACCCTTAACCCTAAACATTATACCCTAAACCCTAAAACACTATACAACCTTAAACCCTAAACCTTAAAATATCCTAAATCATAAATCCTGAACAACCCTAAACACTAAATTATAAACAACCCTAAAAAACCCTAAACAACTCTAAACGCTAAAACCTAAACAACCCTAACCATTAAACAATCTTAAACGCTAAATTCTGTACCCTAAACATAAACCACCCTAAAACTTAAACAATCCTAAACCCTAAACCTTAAACCATAAACCCTAAATTTTAAACCATAAATCTAAGAATAACCATAAGCCTAACCCTAACCCTAAACCAAAACCTAACCCTAACCCCAACCCTAACATTAACCCCATAACCCTAACCCTAACCTTAAGCCTAACATAACCCCATAACCCTAATTCTAACCCTAACTCTAACCCTAATGCTAACCCTAACCCTAACCCTAACCCTAACCCCTTAACCTTAATCCCTAAATCCTAAACCCTGAACAACCATAAATCCTAAACCCTGAACAACCCTAAATCATAAACCTTGAATAACCCTAAACACTAACCTCTAAACAACCCTAAAGAACCCTAATCACTAAACCATAAACAACCCTAAACACTAAACCCTAAACAACCCTATACCTTAAAACTTGAACACTAAACCCTAAATAACCCTAAACCCTAAACCATTAACACTATACCCTAAAAAACACTAAACACTAAACCCAAAACAACCGTAAAACCTAAACCTTAAACACTAAACCTTAAACAACCCTAAACCCTAAACACTAAACCCTAAACAACCCTAAACTTTTAACCCTAAACACTATACCCTAAAAAACCCTAAACCTTAAACAATCCTAAACTCTAAACCCTAAACCCTTAACCTAAACCACCCTAAATCTTAAACAATCCTAAACCCTAAACCTTAAACCCTAAACACTAAACTCTAAACCCTAAACCTAACAATAACTATAACCCTAACCCTAACCCCTAACCCTTACCCTAACCCTAACCCTAACCCTAATCCTAACCCTAATCCTAACCCTAACCCTAACCCTAACCCTAAACCTAACCCTAACCTTAACCCTAATCCTAACCCTAACCCTAACCCTAATCGTAACCCTAACCCTAAACCTAATCCTAACCCTAACCCTAACCCTAACCCTATCCCTAACCCTAAACCTAATCCGAACCCTAACCTTAACCCTAATCCTAACCCTAACCCTAACCCTAACCGTAGCCATAACACTAAACTCTAAACCCTAAACCTAATCCACCCTAAACCTTAAACAATCCTAAACCATAAACCTTAGACCCTAAATCCTAAATCTAACAATAAACCTAAACCTAACCCTAACTCTAACCCTAACCCTAACCCTAACCCTAAACCCTCCCTGACCCTAACCCTAACCCTAACCCTAAACCTAACCCTGACCCTAATCCTAACACTAACCCTATTTCTAATTCTAACCCTAACACTAATCCTAAACTTAAACCTAACCCCCTAATAATAACCCTAACCCTTTCACTAACCCTAACCCTTAAACCTAACCCTAACCCTAACCCTAACCCTAACCTAACCCTAACCCTAACCCTAACCCTAACCCTAACCCTAACCCTAACCCTAACCTAACCCTAACCCTAACCCTAACCCTAACACAAACCCTAACACTAACCCTTTTACTTTTACCCTAACCCTAACCCTAACCCTAAACCTAACCCTTACCATAACCCTAACCCTAACCCTAACTCCATCCCTAACTCTAACCCTAACCGTAACCATAACACTAAACTCTAAACCCTAAACCTAATCCACCCTAAACTTTAAACAATCCTAAACCATAAACCTTAAACCCTAAACCCTAAATCTAACAATAAACCTAAACCTAACCCTAAATCTAACCCTAACCCTATCCCTAACCCTAAACCTAACCCTGACCCTAACCTTAACCCTAATCCTAACACTAACCATAACCCTAACCCTAACACTAACCCTAACCTTAACCCTAACCCTAACCCTAACCCTAACCCTAACTAAAACCCTAACCATAACCCTAACTGTAACCATAATACTAAACTCTAAACCCTAAACCTAATCCACCCTTAAACTTAAACAATCCTAAACCATAAACCTTAAACCCTAAACCCTAAATCTAACAATAAACCTAAACCTAACCCTAAATCTAACCCTAACCCTAACCCTAACCCTAAACATAAACCTTACCCTAACCCTAATCCTAATCCTAACACTAATCATAACCCAAACACTAACCCTAACCCTAACCCTAAACCTAACCCTAAACCTCACACTATCCCTAATCCTAACACTAAACCCTAAACTTTAATTCTAACCCTAACTTTAACCCTACCCTTAACCCTAACCCTAACCATATTTCTAAACCTAACCCTGACCCTAATCCTAACACTAACCCTATTTCTAATTCTAACCCTAACACTAATCCTAAACTAAAACCTAACCCCCTAATAATAACCCTAACACTAAACCTAACCCTAACCCTAACCCTAACCCTAACCCTAACACTAACCCATAACCCTAACCCTAACCCTAACCCTAACCTTAACCCTAACCCTAACCCTAACCCTAACCCTATCCCTAACCCTAACCATTATTCTAACACTAACACTAACCTTAACCCTAACCCTAAACCTAAACGTAACCCTAACCCCAACCCTAACCTTAACCCCATAACCCTAACCCTAACCTTAAGCCTAACATAACCCCATAACCTTAGCTCTAACCCTAACTCTAACCCTAATGCTAACCCTAACCCTAACCCTAACCCAAACCTTAACCCCTTAACCTTAATCCCTAAATCCTAAACCCTGAACAACCATAAATCCTAAACCCTGAACAACCCTAAATCATAAACCCTGAATAGCCCTAAACACTAACCTCTAAACAACCCTAAACAACCCTAATCTCTAAACCATAAACAACCCTAAACACTAAACCCTAAACAACCCTATACCCTAAACCTTAAACACTAAACCCTAAATAACCCTAAACCCTAAACCATTAACACTATACCCTAAACAACACTAAACACTAAACCCAAAACAACCCTAAAACCTAAACCTTAAACACTAAACCTTAAACAACCCTAAACCCTAAACACTAAACCCTAAACAACCCTAAACTTTTAACTTTAAACACTATACCCTAAACAACCCTAAACCTTAAACAATCCTAAACTCTAAACCCTAAACCCTTAACCTAAACCACCCTAAATCTTAAACAATCCTAAACCCTAAACCTTAAACCCTAAACACTAAACCCTAAACTCTAAACCTAACAATAACCATAACCCTAAACCTAACCCCTAACCCTTACCCTAACCCTAACCCTAACCCTAATCCTAACCCTAACCCTAACCCTAACCCTAACCCTAACCCTAACCCTAACCCTAAACCTAATCCTAACCCTAACCTTAACCCTAATCCTAACCCTAACCCTAACCCTAACCCTAACCGTAACCATAACACTAAACTCTAAACCCTAAACCTAATCCACCCTAAACCTTAAACAATCCTAAACCATAAACCTTAGACCCTAAATCCTAAATCTAACAATAAACCTAAACCTAACCCTAAATCTAACCCTAACCCTAACCCTAACCCTAAACCCTCCCTGACCCTAACCCTAACCCTAACCCTAACCCTAACCCTAAACCTAACCCTGACCCTAATCCTAACACTAACCCTATTTCTAATTCTAACCCTAACACTAATCCTAAACTTAAACCTAACCCCCTAATAATAACCCTAACCCTAACACTAACCCTAACCCCTAACCCTAACCCTAACCCTAACCCTAAACCTAACCTAACCCTAACCCTAACCCTAACCCTAACACTAACCCCTAACCCTTACCCTAACCCTAACCCTAAACCTAACCCTAACCATTACCCTATCCCTAACCCTAACCCTAACCCTAACCCTAACCCTAACACTAACCATAACCATAACACTAAACTCTAAACCCTAAACCTAATCCACCCTAAACCTTAAACAATCCTAAACCATAAACC
>NC_137966.1:29448690-29468690 GCF_963924665.1 Micromys minutus | reverse complement strand
TAAACCTAAACCTAACCCTAACCCCAACCCTAACCTTAACCCCATAACACTAACCCTAACCTTAAGCCTAACATAACCACATAACCCTAACCCTAACCATCACCCTAAGCCTAACCCTAACCCTAACCCTAACCCTAACCCTAACCATAAACCTAACCCTAACCCCTAACCCCTAACACTAACCCTAACCCTAACCCCTAACCCTAACCCTAACCTTAACCCTAACCTTACCCTAACCCTAACCCTAACCCTAACCCTAACCCTAACCCTAACCCTAACCTTAACCCTAACCCTAACCTTAACCCTAACTTAAATCCTAACCCCTAACTTTTACCCTAACCCTAAACCTAAACCTAACCCTAAACCTAACCCTAACCCTAAACCTAACCCTAACCGTAACCCTAACCCTAACCCTAACCCTAATCCTAACCCTAACCCTAACCCTAACCCTAACCCTAAACCAAACTCTGACACTAATCCTAACACTAACCCTATTTCTAATTCTAACCCTGACACTAATCCTAAACTTAAACCTAACCCCCTAATAATAACCCTAACCATAACACTAAACCTAACCCCTAACCCTAACCCTAACCATAACCCTAAACTAACCCTAACCCTAACCCTAACCCTAATCCTAACCCAAACCCTAACACTAACCCCCTAACTTTTACCCTAACCCTAACCCTAACCCTAACCCTTACCATAACCCTAACCCTAACCATAACCCCAACCCTAACCCTAACCCTAACCGTAACCATAACACTAAACTCTAAATCCTAAACCTAATCCACCCTAAACCTTAAACAATCCTAAACCATAAACCTTAAAACCTAAACCCTAAATCTAACAATAAACCTAAACCTAACCCTAAATCTAACCCTAACCCTATATCTAACCCTAAACCTAACCCTGACCCTAACCCTAACCCTAATCCTAACACTAACCATAACCCTAACCCTAACACTAACCCTAACCTTAACCCTAACCCTAACCCTAACCCTAACCTGTCTCTAACCCTAACCCTAACCCTAACCGTAACCATAATACTAAACTCTAAACCCTAAACCTAATCCACCCTAAACCTTAAACAATCCTAAACCATAAACCTTAAACCCTAAACCCTAAATCTAACAATAAACCTAAACCTAACCCTAAATATAACCCTAACCCTAACCCTAAGCCTAAACCTAAACCTGACCCTAACCCTAACCCTAATCCTAACACTAATCATAACCCTAACCCTATCCCTAACCCTAACCCTTACCCTAACACTAACACTAACCTTAACCCTAACCCTAACCTTAACCCTCACCCTAACCCTCACCTTAACCCTAAACCTAACCCTAACACTAACCCTAACACCCTAAATCCTAAACCCTAAACCCCGAAAAACTCTAAACACTAATTCCAAAAGCACCCTAAACCCTAAACTATAAACACTAAACGCTAAAAAACCCTAAACACTAAACCCTAAACACTAAACCCTAAACAAGCCTAAACCCTAAAACCATTAACACTATACCCTAAACAACCCTTAACCCTTAACCCTAAACATTATAGCCTAAACCCTAAAACACTATACAACCTTAAACCCTAAACCTTAAAATATCCTAAATCATAAATCCTGAACAACCCTAAACACTAAATTATAAACAACCCTAAAAAACCCTAAACAACTCTAAACGCTAAAACCTAAACAACCCTAACCATTAAACAATCTTAAACGCTAAATTCTATACCCTAAACCTAAACCACACTAAAACTTAAACAATCCTAAAGACTAAACCTTAAACCATAAGCCCTAAATTTTAAAGCATAAATCTAAGAATAACCATAACCCTAACCCTAACCCTAAACCTAAACTTAACCCTAACCCCAACCCTAACCTTAACCCCATAACCCTAACCCTAACCTTAAGCCTAACATAACCCCATAACCCTAACTCTAACCCTAACTCTAACCCTAACTCTAACCCTAACCCTAACCCTAACCTAAACCTAGCCCAAACCCTAACCCTAACACTAACCCTAACCCCTAACCCTAACCCTAACCCTAACCCTAACCCTAACACTAACCTAACCCTAACCCTAACCCTAACCCTAACCCAAACCCTAACACTAACCCTCTAACTTTTACCATAACCCTAAACCTAACCCTAACCCTAACTCTTACCATAACCCTAAACCTAACCCTAAACACATCCCTAACCCTAACCCTAACTGTAACCATAACACTAAACTCTAAACCCTAAACCTAATCTACCCTAAACCTTAAACAATCCTAAACCATAAACCTTAGACCCTAAATCCTAAATCTAACAATAAACCTAAACCTAACCCTAAATCTAACCCTAACCCTATCCCTAACCCTAAACCTAACCCTGACCCTAAACCTAACCCTAATCCTAACACTAACCATAACTCTAACCCTAACATTAACCCTAACCTTAACCCTAACCCTAACCCTAACCCTAACCCTAACCCAAACCCTAACCCTAACTCTAACCCTAACCCTAACACTAACCGTAACCATAATACTAAACTCTAAACCCTAAACCTAATCTACCCTAAACCTTAAACAATCCTATACCTTAAACCTTAAACGCTAAACTCTAAATCTAACAATAAACCTAAACCTAACCCTAAATCTGACCCTAACCCTAGCCCTAACCCTAAACCTAAACCTGACCCTAACCCTTACCCTAATAATAACACTAATCATAACCCAAACACTAACCCTAACCCTAACCCTAAACCTAACCCTAAACCTCACACTATCCCTATTCCTAACACAAAACCCTAAACTTTAAATCTAACCCTAACACTAACCCTACCCTTAACCCTAACCCTAACCATATCCCTAAACCTAACCCTGACCCTAATCCTAACACTAACCCTATTTCTAATTCTAACCCGAACACTAATCCTGAACTAAAACCTAACCCCCTAATAATAACCCTAACCTAACCCTAACCCTAACCCTAACCCTAACACTAACCCCTAACCCCTAACACTAACCCTAACCCTAACCCCTAACCCCTAACCCTAACCCTAACCCTAACCCTAAACTTAACCCTAACCCTCACCCTACCCCTAACCCTATCCCTAACCCTAACCCTTACCCTAACACTAACACTAACCTTAACCCTAACCCTAACCTTAACCCTCACCCTAACCCTCACCTTAACCCTAAACCTAACCCTAACACTAACACTAACACCCTAAATCCTAAACACTAAACCCCGAAAAACCCTAAACACTAATTCCAAAAGCGCCCTAAACCCTAAACTGTAAACACTAAACGCTAAAAAACCCTCAACCCTAAACCCTAAACACTAAACACTAAACAAGCCTAAACCCTAAAACCATTAACACTATACCCTAAACAACCCTAAACCCTTAACCCTAAACAATATACCCTAAACCCTAAAACACTATACAACCTTAAACCCTAAACCTTAAAATATCCTAAATCATAAATCCTGAACAACCCTAAACACTAAATCATAAACAACCCTAAAAAACCCTAAACAACTCTAAACGCTAAAACCTAAACAACCCTAAACATTAAAGAATCTTAAACGCTAAACCCTATACCCTAAACCTAAACCACCCTAAAACTTAAACAATCCTAAACCCTAAACCTTAAACCATAAACCCTAAAATTTAAACCTTAAATCTAAGAATAACCATAACCCTAACCCTAACCCTAAACCTAAACCAAACCCTAACCACAACCCTAACCTTAACCCCATAACCCTAACCCTAACCTTAAGCCTAACATAACCCCATAACCCTAACTCTAACCCTAACTATAACCCTAATGCTAACCCTAACCCTAACCCTAACCCTAACCCCTTAACCTTAAGCCCAAAATCCTAAACCCTGAACAACCATAAATCCTAAACCCTGAACAACCCTAAATCATAAACCCTGAATAACCCTAAACACTAACCTCTAAACAACCCTAAACAACCCTAATCACTAAACCATAAACAACCCTAAACACTAAATCCTAAACAACCCTATTCCCTAAACCTTAAACACTAAACCCTAAATAACTCTAAACCATAAACCATTAACACTATACCCTAAAGAACACTAAACACTAAACCCAAAACAACCCTAAAACCTAAACCTTAAACACTAAACCTTAAACAACCCTAAACCCTAAACACTAAACCCAAAACAACCCTAAACTTTTAACCCTAAAAACTATACCCTAAACAACCCTAAACCTTAAACAATCCTAAACTCTAAACCCTAAACCCTTAACCTAAACCACCCTAAATCTTAAACAATCCTAAACCCTAAACCTTAAACCCTAAACACTAAACCCTAAACCCTAAACCTAACAATAACCATAACACTAAACCTAACCCCTAACCCTTACCCTAACTCTAACCCTAACCCTAATCCTAACCCTAACCCTAACCCTAACACTAACCCTAACCCTAACCCTAACCCTAAACCTAAACCTAATCCTAACCCTAACCTTAACCCTAATCCTAACCCTAACCCTAACCCTAACCGTAACCATAACACTAAACTCTAAACCCTAAACCTAATCCACCCTAAACCTTAAACAATCCTAAACCATAAACCTTAGACCCTAAATCCTAAATCTAACAATAAACCTAAACCTAACCCTAAATCTTACCCTAACCCTAACCCTAACCCTAAACCCTCCCTGACCCTAAACCTCACCCTAACCCTAACCCTAACCCTAAACCTAACCCTGACCCTAATCCTAACACTAACACTATTTCTAATTCTAACCCTAACACTAATCCTAAACTTAAACCTAACCCCCTAATAATAACCTTAACCCTAACACTAACCCTAACCCCTAACCCTAACCCTAACCCTAACCCTAACCTAACCCTAACCCTAACCCTAATCCTAACCCTAACACTAACCATTAACCCTTACCCTAACCCTAACCCTCACCCTAACCATTACCCTAACCCTAACCCTAACCCTAACCCTAAACCTAACCCTAACACTAACCGTAACCATAACACTAAACTCTAAACCCTAAACCTAATCCACCCTAAACCTTAAACAATCCTAAACCATAAACCTAAACCCTAAACCCTAAATCTAACAATAAACCTAAACCTGACCCTAAATCTAACCCTAACCCTAACCCTAACCATAAACCTAACCCTGACCCTAACACTAACCCTAATCCTAACACTAACCATAACCCTAACCCTAACCCTAACCCTAACCTTAACCCTAACCCTAACCCTAACCCTAACCCTAACCCTAACCCTAACCCTAACCCCTTAACCTTTATCCCTAAATCCTAAACACTGAACAACCATAAATCCTAAACCCTGAACAACCCTAAATCATAAACCCTGAATAACCCTAAACACTAACCTCTAAACTACACTAAATAACCCTAATCACTAAACCATAAACAACCCTAAACACTAAACCCTAAACAACCCTATACCCTAAACCTTAAACACTAAACCCTAAATAACCCTAAACCCTAAACCATTAGCACTATACCCTAAACAACACTAAACACTAAACCCAAAACAACCCTAAAACCTAAACCTTAAACACTAAACCTTAAACAACCCTAAACCCTAAACACTAAACCCTAAACAACCCTAAACATTTAACCCTAAACACTATACCCTAAACAACACTAAACCTTAAACAATCCTAAACTCTAAACCCTAAACCCTTAACCTAAACCACCCTAAATCTTAAACAATCCTAAACCCTAAACCTTAAACCCTAAACACTAAACCCTAAACCCTAAACCTAACAATAACCATAACCCTAACCCTAACCCCTAACACTTACCCTAACCCTAACCCTAACCCTAATCCTAACCCTAACCCTAACCCTAACCCTAACCCTAACCCTAACCCTAACCCTAAACCTAATCCTAACCCTAACCTTAACCCTAATCCTAACCCTAACCCTAACCCTAACCCTAACCGTAACCATAACACTAAACTCTAAACCCTAAACCTAATCCACCCTAAACCTTAAACAATCCTAAACCATAAACGTTAGACCCTAAATCCTAAATCTAACAATAAACCTAAACCTAAACCTAAATCTAACCCTAACCCTAACCCTAACCCTAAACCCTCCCTGACCCTAACCCTAACCCTAACCCTAACCCTAAACCTAACCCTGACCCTAATCCTAACACTAACCCTATTTCTAATTCTAACCCTAACACTAATCCTAAACTTAAACCTAACCCCCTAATAATAACCCTAACCCTTTCACTAACCCTAACCCCTAACCCTAACCCTAACCCTAACCCTAACCCTAACCCTAACCTAACCCTAACCCTAACCCTAACCCTAACCCTAAACCTAAACTAACCCTAACCCTAACCCTAACCCTAACACAAACCCTAACACTAACCCCCTAACTTTTACCATAACCCTAACCCTAAACCTAAACCTAACCCTTACCATAACCCTAACCCTAACCCTAACCCCATCTTTAACCCTAACCCTAACCGTAACCATAACACTAAACTCTAAACCCTAAACCTAATCCACCCTTAAACTTAAACAATCCTAAACCATAAACCTTAAACCCTAAACCCTAAATCTAACAATAAACCTAAACCTAACCCTAAATCTAACCCTAACCCTAACCCTAACCCTAAACATAAACATGACCCTAACCCTAATCCTAATCCTAACACTAATCATAACCCAAACACTAACCCTAACCCTAACCCTAAACCTAACCCTAAACCTCACCCTATCCCTAATCTTAACAATTAACCCTAAACCTTAATTCTAACCCTAACCCTAACCTACCCTTAACCCTAACCCTAACCATATTTCTAAACCTTATCCTGACCCTAATCCTAACACTAACCCTATTTCTAATTCTAACCCTAACACTAATCCTAAACTAAAACCTAACCCCCTAATAATAACCCTAAAACTAAACCTAACCCTAACCCTAACCCTAATCCTAACCCTAACACTAACCCCTAACCCCTAACACTAACCCTAACCCAAAACCCTAACCCTAACCCTAACCCTAACCTTAACATTAACCCTAACCTTAACCCTAACCCTAACCCTATCCCTAACCCTTACCCTTATTCTAACACTAACACAAACCTTAACCCTAACCCTAACCTTAACCCTCACCCTAACCCTCACCTTAACCCTAAACCTAACCCTAACACTAACCCTAACACCCTAAATCCTAAACCCTAAACCCCGAAAAATCCTAAACACTAATTCCAAAAGCACCCTAAACCCTAAACTATAAACACTAAACGCTAAAAAACCCTATACCCTAAACCCTAAACACTAAACCCTAAACAAGCCTAAACCCTAAAACCATTAACACTATACCCTAAACAACCCTAAACCCTTAACCCTAAACATTATACCCTAAACCCTAAAACACTATACAACCTTAAACCCTAAACCTTAAAATATCCTAAATCATAAATAATGAACAACCCTAAACACTAAATTATAAACAACCCTAAAAAACCCTAAACAACTCTAAACGCTAAAACCTAAACAACCCTAACCATTAAACAATCTTAAACGCTAAATTTTGTACCCTAAACCTAAACCACCCTAAAACTTAAACAATCCTAAACCCTAAACCTTAAACCATAAACCCTAAATTTTAAACCATAAATCTAAGAATAACCATAACCCTAACCCTAATCCTAAACCTAAACCTAACCCTAACCTCAACCCTAACCTTAACCCCATAACCCTAACCCTAACCTTAAGCCTAACATAACCCCATAACCCTAACTCTAACCCTAACTCTAACCCTAATGCTAACCCTAACCCTAACCCTAACCCCTTAACCTTAATCCCTAAATCCTCAACCCTGAACAACCATAAATCCTAAACCCTGAACAACCCTAAATCATAAACCCTGAATAACCCTAAACACTAACCTCTAAACAACCCTAAACAACCCTAATCACTAAACCATAAACAACCCTAAACACTAAACCCTAAACAACCCTATACCTTAAACCTTAAACACTAAACCCTAAATAAACCTAAACCCTAAACCATTAACACTATACCCTAAACAACACTAAACACTAAATCCAAAACAACCCTAAAACCTAAACCTTAAACACTAAACCTTAAACAAACCTAAACCCTAAACACTAAACCCTAAACAACCCTAAACTTTTAACCCTAAACACTATACCCTAAACAACCCTAAACCTTAAACAATCCTAAACTCTAAACCCTAAACCCTTAACCTAAACCACCCTAAATCTTAAACAATCCTAAACCCTAAACCTTAAACCCTAAACACTAAACCCTAAACCATAAACCTAACAATAACCATAACCCTAACCCTAACCCCTAACCCTTACCCTAACCCTAACCCTACCCTAATCCTAACCCTAACCCTAACCCTAACCCTAACCCTAACCCTAACCCTAACCCTAAACCTAACCCTAACCTTAACCCTAATCCTAACCCTAACCCTAACCCTAACCGTAACCCTAAACCTAAACCTAATCCTAACCCTAACCCTAACCCTAACCCTAACCCTAACCCTAACCCTAACCCTAAACCTAATCCTAACCCTAACCTTAACCCTAATCCTAACCCTAACCCTAACCCTAACCGTAACCATAACACTAAACTCTAAACCCTAAACCTAATCCACCCTAAACGTTAAACAATCCTAAACCATAAATCTTAGACCCTAAATCCTAAATCTAACAATAAACCTAAACCTAACCCTAAATCTAACACTAACCCTAACCCTAACCCTAAACCCTCCCTGACCCTAACCCTAACCCTAACCCTAAACCTAACCCTGACCCTAATTTTAACACTAACCCTATTTCTAATTCTAAGCCTAACACTAATCCTAAACTTAAACCTAACCCCCTAATAATAACCCTAACCCTTTCAATAACCCTAACACCTAACCCTAACCCTAACCCTAACCCTAACCCTAACACTAACCCCTAACCCCTAACACTAAACCTAACCCTAACCCCTAACCCTAACCCTAACCCTAACCCTAACCCTAACACTAAACCTAACCCTAACCCTATCCCTAACCCTAACCCTTACCCTAACACTAACACTAACCTTAACCCTAACCCTAACCTTAACCCTCACCCTAACCCTCACCTTAACCCTAAACCTAACCCTAACACTAACCCTAACACCCAAAATCCTAAACCCTAAACCCCGAAAAACCCTAAACACTAATTCCAAAAGCACCCTAAACCCTAAACTATAAACACTAAACGCTAAAAAACCCTAAACCCTAAACACTAAACCCTAAACAAGCCTAAACCCTAAAACCATTAACACTATACCCTAAACAACCCTAAACCCTTAACACTAAACATTATACCCTAAACCCAAAACACTATACAACCTTAAACCCTAAACCTTAAAATATCCTAAATCATAAATCCTGAACAACCCTAAACACTAAATTATAAACAACCCTAAAAAACCCTAAACAACTATAAACGCTAAAACCTAAACAACCCTAATCATTAAACAATCTTAAACGCTAAATTCTATACCCTAAACCTAAACCACCCTAAAACTTAAACAATCCTAAACCCTAAACCTTAAACCATAAGCCCTAAATTTTAAACCATAAATCTAAGAATAACCATAACCCTAACCATAACCCTAAACCGAAACCTAACCCTAACCTTAACCCTAACCTTAACCCCATAACCCTAACCCTAACCTTAAGCCTAACATAACCCCATAACCCTAACTCTAACCCTAACTCTAACCCTAACTCTAACCCTAATGCTAACCCTAACCCTAACCCTAACCCTAACCCTAACCCCTTAACCTTAATCCCTAAATTCTAAACCCTGAACAACCATAAATCCTAAACCCTGAACAACCCTAAATCATAAACCCTGAATAACCCTAAACACTAACCTCTAAACAACCCTAAACAACCCTAATCACTAAACCATTAACAACCCTAAACACTAAACCCTAAACAACCCTATACACTAAACCTTAAACACTAAACCCTAAATAACCCTAAACCCTAAACCATTAACACTATACCCTAAAGAACACTAAACACTCAACCCCAAACAACCCTAAAACCTAAACCTTAAACACTAAACCTTAAACAACCCTAAACCCTAAACACTAAACCCTAAAAAACCCTAAACTTTTAACCCTAAACTCTATACCCTAAACAACCCTAAACCTTAAACAATCCTAAACTCTAAACGCTAAACCCTTAACCTAAACCACCCTAAATCTTAAACAATCCTAAACCCTAAACCTTAAACCCTAAACACTAAACCTTAAACCCTAAACCTAACAATAACCATAACCCTAACCCTAACCCCTAACCCTTACCCTAACCCTAACCCTAACCCTAATCCTAACCCTAACCCTAACCCTAACCCTAACCCTAACCCTAACCCTAACCCTAAACCTAATCCTAACCCTAACCTTAACCCTAATCCTAACCCTAACCCTAACCCTAAACCTAACTGTAACCATAACACTAAACTCTAAAGCCTAAAGCTAATCCACCCTAAACCTTAAAAAATCCTAAACCATAAACCTTAGACCCTAAATCCTAAATCTAACAATAAACCTAAACCTAACCCTAAATCTAACCCTAACCCTAACCCTAACCCTAAACCCTCCCTGACTTTAAACCTAACCCTAACCCTAACCCTAAACCTAACCCTGACCCTAATCCTAAGACTAACCCTATTTCTAATTCTTACCCTAACACTAATCCTAAACTTAAACCTAACCCCCTAATAATAACCCTAACCCTAACACTAACCCTAACCCCTAACCCTAACCCTAACCCTAACCCTAACCCTAACCCTAACCTAACCCTAACCCTAACCCTAACCCTAACCCAAACCCTAACACTAACCCCCTAACTTTTACCATAACCCTAACCCTAACCCTAACCCTAACCCTTACCATAACCCTAACCCTAACCCTAACACCATCCCTAACCCTAACCCTAACCGTAAACATAACACTAAACTCTAAACCCTAAACCTAATCCACCCTAAACCTTAAACAATCCTAAACCATAAACCTTAAACCCTAAACCCTAAATCTAACAATAAACCTAAACCTAACCCTAAATCTAACCCTAACCCTATCCCTAACCCTAAACCTAACCCTGACCCTAAACCTAACCCTAATCCTAACACTAACCATAACTCTAACCCTAACATTAACCCTAACCTTAACCCTAACCCTAACCCTAACCCTAACCCTAACCCTAACTCTATCCCTAACCCTAACACTAACCGTAACCATAATACTAAACTCTAAACCCTAAACTTAATCTACCCTAAACCTTAAACAATCCTAAACCATAAACCTTAAACCCTAAACCCTAAATCTAACAATAAACCTAAACCTAACCCTAAATCTGACCCTAACCCTAACCCTAACCCTAAACCTAAACCTGACCCTAACCCTAACCCTAATAATAACACTAATCATAACCCAAACACTAACCCTAACCCTAACCCTAAACCTAACCCTAAACCTCACACTATCCCTAATCCTAACACTAAACCCTAAACTTTAAATCTAACCCTAACCCTAACTCTACCCTTAACACTAACCCTAACCATATCCCTAAACCTAACCCTGACTCTAATCCTAACACTAACCCTCTTTCTAATTCTAACCCTAACACTAATCCTGAACTGAAACCTAACCCCCTAATAATAACCTTAACACTAAACCTAACCCTAACCCTAACCCTAACCCTAACCCTAACCCTAACACTAACCCCTAACCCCTAACACTAACGCTAACCCTAACCCCTAACCCTAACCCTAACCCTAACCGTAAACTTAACCCTAACCCTAACCCTAACCCTAACCCTATCCCTAACCCTAACCCTTACCCTAACACTAACACTAACCTTAACCCTAACCCTAACCTTAACCCTCACCCTAACCCTCACCTTAACCCTAAACCTAACCCTAACACTAACACTAACACCCTAAATCCTAAACCCTAAACCCCGAAAAACCCTAAACACTAATTCCAAAAGCACCCTAAACGCTAAAAAACCCTAAACCCTAAACCCTAAACACTAAACACTAAACAAGCCTAAACCCTAAAACCATTAACACTATACCCTAAACAACCCTAAACCCTTAACCCTAAACAATATACCCTAAACCCTAAAACACTATACAACCTTAAACCCTAAACCTTAAAATATCCTAAATCATAAATCCTGAACAACCCTAAACACTAAATCATAAACAACCCTAAAAAACCCTAAACAACTCTAAACGCTAAAACCTAAACAACGCTAAACATTAAAGAATCTTAAACGCTAAACCCTATACCCTAAACCTAAACCACCCTAAAACTTAAACAATCCTAAACCCTAAACCTTAAACCATAAACCCTAAAATTTAAACATTAAATCTAAGAATAACCATAACCCTAACCCTAACCCTAAACCTAAACCTAACCCTAACCCCAACCCTAACCTTAACCCCAAAACCCTAACCCTAACCTTAAGCCTAACATAACCCCATAACCCTAACTCTAACCCTAACTATAACCCTAATGCTAACCCTAACCCTAACCCTAACCCTAACCCTAACCCTAACCCCTTAACCTTAATCCCTAAATCCTAAACCCTGAACAACCATAAATCCTAAACCCTGAACAACCCTAAATCATAAACCCTGAATAACCCTAAACACTAACCTCTAAGCAACCCTAAACAACCCTAATCACTAAACCATAAACAACCCTAAACACTAAATCCTAAACAACCCTATACCCTAAACCTTAAACACTAAACCCTAAATAACTCTAAACCATAAACCATTAACACTATACCCTAAACAACACTAAACACTAAACTCAAAACAACCCTAAAACCTAAACCTTAAACACTAAACCTTAAACAACCCTAAACCCTAAACACTAAACCCAAAACAACACTAAACTTTTAACCCTAAACACTATACCCTAAACAACACTAAACCTTAAACAATCCTAAACTCTAAACCCTAAACCCTTAACCTAAACCACCCTAAATCTTAAACAATCCTAAACCCTAAACCTTAAACCCTAAACACTAAACCCTAAACCCTAAACCTAACAATAACCATAACCCTAACCCTAACCCCTAACCCTTACCCTAACCCTAACCCTAACCCTAATCCTAACCCTAACCCTAACCCTAACCCTAACCCTAACCCTAACCCTAACCCTAACCCTAACCCTAACCCTAAACCTAAACCTAATCCTAACCCTAACCTTAACCCTAATCCTAACCCTAACCCTAACCCTAACCCTAACCGTAACCATAACACTAAACTCTAAACCCTAAACCTAATCCACCCTAAACCTTAAACAATCCTAAACCATAAACCTTAGACCCTAAATCCTAAATCTAACAATAAACCTAAACCTAACCCTAAATCTTACCCTAACCCTAACCCTAACCCTAAACCCTCCATGACCCTAACCCTCACCCTAACCCTAACCCTAACCCTAAACCTAACCCTGACCCTAATCCTAACACTAACCCTATTTCTAATTCTAACCCTAAAACTAATCCTAAACTTTAACCTAACCCCCTAATAATAACCCTAACCCTAACACTAACCCTAACCCCTAACCCTAACCCTAACCCTAACCTAACCCTAACCCTAACCCTAATCCTAACCCTAACACTAACCCCTAACCCTTACCCTAACCCTAACCCTAACCCTCATCCTAACCATTACCCTAACCCTAACACTAACCCTAACCCTAACCCTAACCCTAACCCTAACACTAACCGTAACCATAACACTAAACTCTAAACCCTAAACCTAATCCACCCTAAACCTTAAACAATCCTAAACCATAAACCTTAAACCCTAAACCCTAAATCTAACAATAAACCTAAACCTGACCCTAAATCTAACCCTAACCCTAACCCTAACCCTAAACCTAACCCTGACCCTAACACTAACCCTAATCCTAACACTAACCATAACCCTAACCCTCACCCTAACCCTAACCTTAACCCTAACCCTAACCCTAACCCTAACCCTAACCCTAACCCCTTAACCTTAATCCCTAAATCCTAAACCCTGAACAACCATAAATCCTAAACCCTGAACAACCCTAAATCATAAACCCTGAATAACCCTAAACACTAACCTCTAAACTACCCTAAATAACCCTAATCACTAAACCATAAACAACCCTAAACACTAAACCCTAAACAACCCTATACCCTAAACCTTAAACACTAAACCCTAAATAATCCTAAACCCTAAACCATTAGCACTATACCCTAAACAACACTAAACACTAAACCCAAAACAACCCTAAAACCTAAACCTTAAACACTAAACCTTAAACAACCCTAAACCCTAAACACTAAACCCTAAACAACCCTAAACTTTTAACCCTAAACACTATACCCTAAACAACACTAAACCTTAAACAATCCTAAACTCTAAACCCTAATCCCTTAACCTAAACCACCCTAAATCTTAAACAATCCTAAACCCTAAACCTTAAACCCTAAACACTAAACCCTAAACCCTAAACCTAACAATAACCATAACCCTAACCCTAACCCCTAACCTTTACCCTAACCCAAACCCTAACCCTAATCCTAACCCTAACCCTAACCCTAACCCTAACCCTAACCCTAACCCTAAACCTAATCCTAACCCTAACCTTAACCCTAATCCTAACCCTAACCCTAACCCTAACCGTAACCATAACACTAAACTCTAAACCCTAAACCTAATCCACCCTAAACCTTAAACAATCCTAAACCATAAACCTTAGACCCTAAATCCTAAATCTAACAATAAACCTAAACCTAAACCTAAATCTAACCCTAACCCTAACCCTAACCCTAAACCCTCCCTGACCCTAACCCTAACCCTAACCCTAACCCTAAACCTAACCCTGACCCTAATCCTAACACTAACCCTATTTCTAATTCTAACCCTAACACTAATCCTAAACTTAAACCTAACCCCCTAATAATAACCCTAACCCTTTCACTAACCCTAACCCCTAACCCTAACCCTAACCCTAACCCTAACCCTAACCTAACCCTAACCCTAACCCTAACCCTAACCCTAACCCTAACCCTAACCTAACCCTAACCCTAACCCTAACCCTAACACAAACCCTAACACTAACCCCCTAACTTTTACCCTAACACTAACCCTAACCCTAAACCTAACCCTTACCATAACCCTAACCCTAACCCTAACCCCATCCCTAACCCTAACCCTAACCGTAACCATAATACTAAACTCTAAACCCTAAACCTAATCCACCCTTTAACTTAAACAATCCTAAACCATAAACCTTAAACCCTAAACCCTAAATCTAACAATAAACCTAAACCTAACCCTAAATCTAACCCTAACCCTAACCCTAACCCTAAACATAAAACTGACCCTAACCCTAATCCTAATCCTAACACTAATCATAACCCAAACACTAACCCTAAGCCTAACCCTAAACCTAACCCTAAACCTCACCCTATTCCTAATCTTAACACTAAACCCTAAACCTTAATTCTAACCCTAAACCTAACCCTACCCTTAACCCTAACCCTAACCATATTTCTAAACCTTATCCTGACCCTAATCCTAACACTAACCCTATTTCTAATTCTAACCCTAACACTAATCCTAAACTAAAACCTAACCCCCTAATAATAACCCTAACACTAAACCTACCCTAACCCTAACCCTAATCCTAACCCTAACACTAACCCCTAACACCTAACACTAACCCTAAACCAAACCCCTAACCCTAACCCTAACCCTAACCCTAACCTTAACCCTAACTCTAACCATAACCCTAACACTATCCCTAACCCTAACCCTTACCCTAACACTAACACTAACCTTAACCCTAACCCTAACCTTAACCCTCACCCTAACCCTCACCTTAACCCTAAACCTAACCCTAACACTAACCCTAACACCCTAAATCCTAAACCCTAAACCCCGAAAAACCCTAAACACTAATTCCAAAAGCACCCTAAACCCTAAACTATAAACACTAAACGCTAAAAAACCCTAAACCCTAAACCCTAAACACTAAACCCTAAACAAGCCTAAACCATAAAACCATTAACACTATAACCTAAACAACCCTAAACCCTTAACCCTAAACATTATACCCTAAACCCTAAAACACTATACAACCTTAAACCCTAAACCTTAAAATATCCTAAATCATAAATAATGAACAACCCTAAACACTAAATTATAAACAACCCTAAAAAACCCTAAACAACTCTAAACGCTAAAACCTAAACAACCCTAACCATTAAACAATCTTAAACGCTAAATTTTGAACCCTAAACCTAAACCACCCTAAAACTTAAACAATCCTAAACCCTAAACCTTAAACCATAAACCCTAAATTTTAAACCATAAATCTAAGAATAACCATAACCCTAACCCTAACCCTAAACCTAAACCTAACCCTAACCCCAACCCTAACCTTAACCCCATAACCCTAACCCTAACCTTAAGCCTAACATAACCCCATAACCGTAACTCTAACCCTAACTCTAACCCTAATGCTAACCCTAACCCTAACCCTAACCCTAAACCTAATCCTAACCTAACATTAACCCTAATCCTAACCCTAACCCTAACCCTAACCGTAACCATAACACTAAATTCTAAACCCTAAACCTAATCCACCCTAAACCTAATCCACCCTAAACGTTAAACAATCCTAAACCATAAACTTTAGACCCTAAATCCTAAATCTAACAATAAACATAAACCTAACCCTAAATCTAACACTAACCCTAACCCTAACCCTAAACCCTCCCTGACCCTAACCCTAACCCTAACCCTAAACCTAACCCTGACCCTAATCCTAACACTAACCCTATTTCTAATTCTAAGCCTAACACTAATCCTAAACTTAAACCTAACCCCCTAATAATAACCCTAACCCTTTCACTAACCCTAACCCCTAACCCTAACCCTAACCCTAACCTAACCCTAACCTAACCCTATCCCTAACCCTAACCCTAACCCTAACCCTAACCTAACCCTAACCCTAACCCTAACCCTAACACAAACCCTAACACTAACCCCCTAACTTTTACCCTAACCCTAACCCTAACCCTAAACCTAACCCTTACCATAACCCTAACCCTAACCCTAACCCTCTCCCTAACCCTAACCCTAACCGTAACCATAACACTAAACTCTAAACCCTAAACCTAATCCACCCTAAACCTTAAACAATCCTCAACCATAAACCTTAAACCCTAAACACTAAACCCTAAACCCTAAACCTAACAATAACCATAACCCTAACCCTAACCCCTAACCCTTACCCTAACCCTAACCCTAACCCTAATCCTAACCCTAACCCTAACCCTAACCCTAACCCTAACCTTAACCTTAAACCTAACCCTGACCCTAACCCTAACCCTAATCCTAACACTAACCATAACCCTAACCCTAACACTAACCCTAACCTTAACCCTAACCCTAACCCTAACCCTAACCCTAACTCTAACCCTAACCCTAACCCTAACCATAACCATAATACTAAACTCTAAACCCTAAACCTAATCCACCCTTAAACTTAAACAATCCTAAACCATAAACCTTAAACCCTAAACCCTAAATCTAACAATAAACCTAAACCTAACCCTAAACCTAACCCTAACTCTAACCCTAACCCTGAACATAAACCTGACCCAAACCCTAATCCTAATCCTAACACTAATCATAACCCAAACACTAACCCTAACCCTAACCCTAAACCTAACCCTAAACCTCACACTATCCCTAATCCTAACACTAAACCCTAAACTTTAATTCTAACCATAACACTAACCCTACCCTTAACCCTAAACCTAACCATATTTCTAAACCTAACCCTGACCCTAATCCTAACACTAACCCTATTTCTAATTCAAACCCTAACACTAATCCTAAACTAAAACCTAACCCCCTAATAATAACCCTAACACTAAACCTAACCCTAACCCTAACACTAACCCCTAACCCCTAACACTAACCCTAACCCAAACCCCTAACCCTAACCCTAACCCTAACCCTAACCTTAACCCTAACCCTAACCCTAACCCTAACCCTATCCCTAACCCTAACCCTTATTCTAACACTAACACTAACCTTAACCCTAACCCTAACCTTAACCCTCACCCTAACCCTCACCTTAACCCTAAACCTAACCCTAAAACTAACCCTAACACCCTAAATCCTAAACCCTAAACCCTGAAAAACCCTAAACACTAATTCCAAAAGCACCCTAAACCCTAAACTATAAACACTAAACGCTAAAAAACCCTAAACCCTAAACCCTAAACACTAAAACCTAAACAAGCCTAAACCCTAAAACCATTAACACTATACCCTAAACAACCCTAAACCTTAAACAATCCTAAACTCTAAACCCTAAACCCTTAACCTAAACCACCCTAAATCTTAAACAATCCTAAACCCTAAACCTTAAACCCTAAACACTAAACCCTAAACCCTAAACCTAACAATAATCATAACCCTAACCCTAACCCCTAACCCTTACCCTAAACCTAACCCTGACCCTAATCCTAACACTAACCCTATTTCTATTTCTAACCCTAACACTAATCCTAAACTTAACCCTAATCCCCTAATAATAACCCTAACACTAACACTAACCCTAACCCTAACCCTAACCCTAACCCTAACCCTAACCCTAACCTGAACCTAACCCTAACCCTAACCCAAACACTAACCCCTAACCCTTACCCTAACCCTAACCCTAACCCTAACCCTAACCATTACCCTAACCCTAACCCTAACCCTAACCCTAACCCTAACCCTAACACTAACCATAACCATAACACTAAACTCTAAACCCTAAACCTAATCCACCCTAAACCTTAAACAATCCTAAACCATAAACCTTAAACCCTAAACCCTAAATCTAACAATAAACCTAAACCTGACCCTAAATCTAACCCTAACCCTAACCCTAACCCTAAACCTAACCCTGACCCTAACCCTAACCATAATCCTAACACTAACCATAACCCTAACCCTAACCCTAACCCTAACCTTAACCCTAACCCTAAAACTAACGCTAACCCTAACCCTAACCCTAACCCTAACCCTAACCCTAAACCTAACCCTAACCCCTTAACATTAATCCCTAAATCCTAAACCCTGAACAACCATACATCCTAAATCCTGAACAACCCTAAATCATAAACCCTGAACAACCCTAAACACTAACCTCTAAACAACCATAAACAACCCTAATCACTAAACCATAAACAACCCTAAACACTAAACCCTAAACAACCCTATACCCTAAAACTTAAACACTAAACCCTAAATAACCCTAAACCCTAAACCATTAACACTATACCCTAAACAACACTAAACACTAAACCCAAAACAACCCTAAAACCTAAACCTTAAACACTAAACCTTAAACAACCCTAAACCCTAAACACTAAACCCTAAACAACCCTAAACTTTTAACCCTAAACACTATACCCTAAACAACCCTAAACCTTAAACAATCCTAAACTCTAAACCCTAAACCCTTAACCTAAACCACCCTAAATCTTAAACAATCCTAAACCCTAAACCTTAAACCCTAAACACTAAACCCTAAACCCTAAACCTAACAATAACCATAACCCTAACCCTAACCCCTAAACTTTACCCTAACCCTAACCCTAACCCTAATCCTAACCCTAACCCTAACCCTAACCCTAACCCTAACCCTAACCCTAACCCTAAACCTAATCCTAACCCTTACCCTAACACTAACTTTAACCCTAACCCTAATCCTAACACTAAACCATAAACCCTAAACCTAACCCTAACCCTAAAACTAAACTTTAAATCCTAAACCTAATCTACTCTCAACCTTAAACAATCCTAAACCCTAAACCCTGAACCCTAAACCTAATCCTAACCCTAACACTAACACTAACCATAACCCT
>NC_137966.1:29426190-29443690 GCF_963924665.1 Micromys minutus | reverse complement strand
AACCCTAACCCTAACCCTAAACCTAAACCTAACCCTAACCCCAACCCTAACCTTAACCCCATAACCCTAACCCTAACCTTAAGCCTAACATAACCCCATAACCCTATCTCTAACCCTAACTCTAACCCTAATGCTAACCCTAACCCTAACCCTAACCCTAACCCTAACCCCTTAACCTTAATCCCTAAATCCTAAACCCTGAACAACCATAAATCCTAAACCCTGAACAACCCTAAATCATAAACCCTGAATAACCCTAAACACTAACCTCTAAACAACCCTAAACAACCCTAATCACTAAACCATATACAACCCTAAACACTAAACCCTTAACAACCCTATACCCTAAACCTTAAACACTAAACACTAAATAACCCTAAACCCTAAACCATTAACACTATACCCTAAACAACACTAAACACTAAACCCAAAACAACCCTAAAACCTAAACCTTAAACACTAAAACTTAAACAACCCTAAACCCTAAACACTAAACCCTAAACAAACCTAAACCCTAAAACCATTAACACTATACCCTAAACAACCCTAAACCTTAAACAATCCTAAACTCTAAACCCTAAACCCTTAACCTAAACCACCCTAAATCTTAAACAATCATAAACCCTAAACCTTAAACCCTAAACACTAAACCCTAAACCCTAAACCTAACAATAACCATAACCCTAACCCTAATCCCTAACCCTTACCCAAACCCTAACCCTAAACCTAATCCTAACCCTAACCCTAACCCTAACCCTAACCTTAACCCTAACCCTAACCCTAACCCTAAACCTAATCCTAACCCCAACCTTAACCCTAATCCTAACCCTAAACCTAACCCTAACCCTAACCGTAACCATAACACTAAACTCTAAACCCTAAACCTAATCCACCCTAAACCTTAAACAATCCTAAACCATAAACCTTAGACCCTAAATCCTAAATCTAACAATAAACCTAAACCTAACCCTAAATCTAACCCTAACCCTAACCCTAACCCTAAACCCATTCTGACCCTAACCCTAACCCTAACCCTAACCCTAACCCTAAACCTAACCCTGACCCTAATCCTAACACTAACCCTATTTCTAATTCTAACCCTAACACTAATCCTAAACTTAAACCTAACCCCCTAATAATAACCCTAACCCGAACACTAACCCTAACCCCTAACCCTAACCCTAACCCTAACCCTAACCCTAACCCTAACCCCCTAATAATAACCCTAACACTAAACCTAACCCTAACCCTAACCCTAACCCTAACACTAACCCCTAACCCCTAACACTAACCCTAACACTAACCCCTAACCCTAACCCTAACCCTAACCCTAACCTTAACCCTAACCCTAACCCTAACCCTAACCCTATCCCTAACCCTAACCATTACCCTAACACTAACACTAACCTTAACCCTAACCCTCACCTTAACCCTTATCTCAACCCTAACACTAACCCTAACACCCTAAATCCTAAACCCTAAACCCCGAAAAACCCTAAACACTAATTCCAAAAGCACCCTAAACCCTAAACTATAAACACTAAACGCTAAAAAACCCTAAACCCTAAACCCTAAACACTAAACCCTAAACAAGCCTAAACCCTAAAACCATTAACACTATACCCTAAACAACCCTAAACCCTTAACCCTAAACATTATACCCTAAACCCTAAAACACTATACAACCTTAAACCCTAAACCTTAAAATATCCTAAATCATAAATCCTGAACAACCCTAAACACTAAATCATAAACAACCCTAAAAAACCCTAAACAACTCTAAACGCTAAAACCTAAACAACCCTAAACATTAAACAATCTTAAACGCTAAACCCTATACCCTAAACCTAAACCACCCTAAAACTTAAACAATCCTAAACCCTAAACCTTAAACCATAAACCCTAAATATTAAACCATAAATCTAAGAATAACCATAACCCTAACCCTAACCCTAAACCTAAACCTAACCCTAACCCCAACCCTAACCTTAACCCCATAACCCTAACCCTAACCTTAAGCCTAACATAACCCCATAACCCTAACTCTAACCCTAACTCTAACCTTAATGCTAACCCTAACCCTAACCCTAACCCTAACCCTAACCCCTTAACCTTAATCCCTAAATCCTAAACCCTGAACAACCATGAATCCTAAACCCTGAACAACCCTAAATCATAAACCCTGAATAACCCTAAACACTAACCTCTCTCTAAACAACCCTAAACAACCCTAATCACTAAACCATAAACAACCCTAAACACTAAACCCTAAACAACCCTATACCCTAAACCTTAAACACTAAACCCTAAATAACTCTAAACCCTAAACGATTAACACTATACCCTAAACAACACTAAACACTAAACCCAAAACAACCCTAAAACCTAAACCTTAAACACTAAACCTTAAACAACCCTAAACCCTAAACACTAAACCCTAAACAACCCTAAACTTTTAACCCTAAACACTATACCCTAAACAACCCTAAACCTTAAACAATCCTAAACTCTAAACCCTAAACCCTTAACCTAAACCACCCTAAATCTTAAACAATCCTAAACCCTAAACCTTAAACCCTAAACACTAAACCCTAACCCTAAACCTAATCCTAACCCTAACCCTAACCCTAACCCTAACCCTAACCCTAACCCTAACCCTAACCCTAACCCTAACCCTAATCCTAACCCTAACCCTAACCCTAACCCTAACCCTAACCCTAAACCTAACCCTGACCCTAATCCTAACACTAACCCTATTTCTAATTCTAACCCTAACACTAATCCTAAACTTAAACCTAACCCCCTAATAATAAACCTAACCCTAACACTAACCCTAACCCCTAACCCTAACCCTAACCCTAACCCTAACCTAACCCTAACCCTAACCCTAACCCTAACCCTAACACTAACCCCTAACACTTACCCTAACCCTAACCCTAACCCTAACCCTAACCATTACCCTAACCCTAACCCTAACCCTAACCCTAACCCTAACCCTAACCCTAACATTAACCGTAACCATAACACTAAACTCTAAAACCTAAACCTAATCCACCCTAAACCTTAAACAATCCTAAACCATAAATCTTAAACCCTAAACACTAAATCTAACAATAAACCTGAACCTGACCCTAAATCTAACCCTAACCCTAACCCTAACCCTAAACCTAATCTGACCCTAACACTAACCCTAATCCTAACACTAACCATAACCCTAACCCTAACCCTAACCCTAACCTTAACCCTAACCCTAACCCTAAACCTAACCCTTACCCTAACCCTAACCCTAACCCTAACCTAACCCTAACCCTAACACTAACCCCCTAACTTTTACCCTAACCCTAACCCTAACATTAACCCTAACCTTAACCCTAACCCTAACCCTAACCCTAACCCTAACCCTAACTCTAACCCTAACCCTAACCCTAACCGTAACCATAATACTAAACTCTAAACCCTAAACCTAATCTACCCTAAACCTTAAACAATCCTAAACCTTAAACCTTAAACCCTAAACCCTAAATCTAACAATAAACCTAAACCTAACCCTAAATCTAACCCTAACCCTAACCCTAACCCTAAACCTAAACCTGACCCTAACCCTAACCCTAATAATAACACTAATCATAACCCAAACACTAACCCTAACCCTAACCCTAAACCTAACCCTAAACCTCACACTATCCCTAATCCTAACACTAAACCCTAAACTTTAAATCTAACCCTAACCCTAACTCTACCCTTAACCCTAACCCTAACCATATCCCTAAACCTAACCCTGACCCTAATCCTAATACTAACCCTATTTCTAATTCTAACCCTAACACTAATCCTAAACTTAAACCTAACCCCCTAATAATAACCCTAACACTAAACCTAACCCTAACCCTAACCCTAACACTAACCCTAACCCTAACCCCTAGCCCCTAAGACTAACCCTAACCCTAACCCCTATCCCTAACCCTAACCCTAACCTAACCCTAACACTAACCCTAAACCTAACCATAACCCTAACCCTAACCCTATCCCTAACCCTAAGTCTTACCCTAACACTAACACTAACCTTAACTCTAACCCTAACCTTAAACCTCACCCTAACCCTCACCCTAACCCTAAACCTAACCCTAACACTAAACCTAACACCCTAAATCCTAAACCCTAAACCCCGAAAAACCCTAAACACTAATTCCAAAAGCACCCTAAACCCTAAACTATAAACACTAAACGCTAAAAAACCCTAAACTCTAAACCCTAAACACTAAACCCTAAACAAGCCTAAACCCTAAAACCATTAACACTATACCCTAAACAACCCTAAACCCTTAACCCTAAATATTATACCCTAAACCCTAAAACACTATACAACCTTAAACCCTAAACCTTAAAATATCCTAAATCATAAATCCTGAACAACCCTAAACACTAAATCATAAACAACCCTAAAAAACCCTAAACAACTCTAAACGCTAAAACCTAAAAAACCCTAAACATTAAACAATCTTAAACGCTAAACCCTATACCCTAAACCTAAACTACCCTAAAACTTAAACAATCCTAAACCCTAAACCTTAAACCATAAACCCTAAATTTTAAACCATAAATCTAAGAATAACCATAAGCCTAAGCCTAACCCTAAACCTAAACCTAACCCTAACCCCAACCCTAACCTTAACCCCATAACCCTAACCCTAACCTTAAGCCTAACATAACCCCATAACCCTAACTCTAACCCTAACTCTAACCCTAATGCTAACCCTAACCCTAACCCTAACCCTAGCCCTAACCCCTTAACCTTAATCCCTAAATCCTAAACCCTGAACAACCATAAATCCTAAACCCTGAACAACCCTAAATCATAAACCCTGAATAACCCTAAACACTAACCTCTAAACAACCCTAAACAACCCTAATCACTAAACCATAAACAACCCTAAACACTAAACACTAAACAACCCTATACCCTAAACCTTAAACACTAAACCCTAAATAACCCTAAACCCTAAAACATTAACACTATACCCTAAACAACACTAAACACTAAACCCAAAACAACCCTAAAACCTAAACCTTAAACACTAAACCTTAAACAACCCTAAACCCTAAACACTAAACCCTAAACAACCCTAAACTTTTAACCCTAAACACTATACCCTAAACAAACCTAAACCTTAAACAATCCTAAACTCTAAACCCTAAACCCTTAACCTAAACCACCCTAAATCTTAAACAATCCTAAACCCTAAACCTTAAACCCTAAACACTAAACCCTAAACCCTAAACCTAACAATAACCATAACCCTAACCCTAACCCCTAACCCCTAACCCTTACCCTAACCCTAACCCTAACCCTAATCCTAACCCTAAACCTAACCCTAACCCTAACCCTAACCCTAAACCTAACCCTCACCCTAATCCTAACACTAACCCTATTTCTAATTTTAACCCTAACACTAATCCTAAACTTAAACCTAACCCCCTAATAATAAACCTAAACCTAACACTAACCCTAACCCCTAACCCTAACCCTAACCCTAACCCTAACACTAACCCCTAACACTTACCCTAACCCTAACCCTAACCCTAACCATTACCCTAACCCTAACCCTAACCCTAACCCTAACCCTAACATTAACCGTAACCATAACACTAAACTCTAAAACCTAAACCTAATCCACCCTAAACCTTAAACAATCCTAAACCATAAATCTTAAACCCTAAACACTAAATCTAACAATAAACCTGAACCTGACCCTAAATCTAACCCTAACCCTAACCCTAACCCTAAACCTAACCCTGACCCTAACACTAACCCTAATCCTAACACTAACCATAACCCTAACCCTAACCCTAACCCTAACCTTAACCCTAACCCTAACCCTAAACCTAACCCTTACCCTAACCCTAACCCTAACCCTAACCTAACCCTAACCCTAACCCTAACCCTAACCCTAACACTAACCCCCTAACTTTTACCCTAACCCTAACCCTAACATTAACCCTAACCTTAACCCTAACCCTAACCCTAACCCTAACCCTAACCCTAACTCTAACCCTAACCCTAACCCTAACCGTAACCATAATACTAAACTCTAAACCCTAAACCTAATCTACCCTAAACCTTAAACAATCCTAAACCTTAAACCTTAAACCCTAAACCCTAAATCTAACAATAAACCTAAACCTAACCCTAAATCTAACCCTAACCCTAACCCTAACCCTAAACCTAAACCTGACCCTAACCCTAACCCTAATAATAACACTAATCATAACCCAAACACTAACCCTAACCCTAACCCTAAACCTAACCCTAAACCTCACACTATCCCTAATCCTAACACTAAACCCTAAACTTTAAATCTAACCCTAACCCTAACTCTACCCTTAACCCTAACCCTAACCATATCCCTAAACCTAACCCTGACCCTAATCCTAATACTAACCCTATTTCTAATTCTAACCCTAACACTAATCCTAAACTTAAACCTAACCCCCTAATAATAACCCTAACACTAAACCTAACCCTAACCCTAACCCTAACACTAACCCTAACCCTAACCCCTAGCCCCTAAGACTAACCCTAACCCTAACCCCTATCCCTAACCCTAACCCTAACCTAACCCTAACACTAACCCTAAACCTAACCATAACCCTAACCCTAACCCTATCCCTAACCCTAAGTCTTACCCTAACACTAACACTAACCTTAACTCTAACCCTAACCTTAAACCTCACCCTAACCCTCACCCTAACCCTAAACCTAACCCTAACACTAACCCTAACACCCTAAATCCTAAACCCTAAACCCCGAAAAACCCTAAACACTAATTCCAAAAGCACCCTAAACCCTAAACTATAAACACTAAACGCTAAAAAACCCTAAACTCTAAACCCTAAACACTAAACCCTAAACAAGCCTAAACCCTAAAACCATTAACACTATACCCTAAACAACCCTAAACCCTTAACCCTAAATATTATACCCTAAACCCTAAAACACTATACAACCTTAAACCCTAAACCTTAAAATATCCTAAATCATAAATCCTGAACAACCCTAAACACTAAATCATAAACAACCCTAAAAAACCCTAAACAACTCTAAACGCTAAAACCTAAAAAACCCTAAACATTAAACAATCTTAAACGCTAAACCCTATACCCTAAACCTAAACTACCCTAAAACTTAAACAATCCTAAACCCTAAACCTTAAACCATAAACCCTAAATTTTAAACCATAAATCTAAGAATAACCATAAGCCTAAGCCTAACCCTAAACCTAAACCTAACCCTAACCCCAACCCTAACCTTAACCCCATAACCCTAACCCTAACCTTAAGCCTAACATAACCCCATAACCCTAACTCTAACCCTAACTCTAACCCTAATGCTAACCCTAACCCTAACCCTAACCCTAGCCCTAACCCCTTAACCTTAATCCCTAAATCCTAAACCCTGAACAACCATAAATCCTAAACCCTGAACAACCCTAAATCATAAACCCTGAATAACCCTAAACACTAACCTCTAAACAACCCTAAACAACCCTAATCACTAAACCATAAACAACCCTAAACACTAAACACTAAACAACCCTATACCCTAAACCTTAAACACTAAACCCTAAATAACCCTAAACCCTAAAACATTAACACTATACCCTAAACAACACTAAACACTAAACCCAAAACAACCCTAAAACCTAAACCTTAAACACTAAACCTTAAACAACCCTAAACCCTAAACACTAAACCCTAAACAACCCTAAACTTTTAACCCTAAACACTATACCCTAAACAACCCTAAACCTTAAACAATCCTAAACTCTAAACCCTAAACCCTTAACCTAAACCACCCTAAATCTTAAACAATCCTAAACCCTAAACCTTAAACCCTAAACACTAAACCCTAAACCCTAAACCTAACAATAACCATAACCCTAACCCTAACCCCTAACCCCTAACCCTTACCCTAACCCTAACCCTAAACCTAATCCTAACCCTAAACCTAACCCTAACCCTAACCCTAACCCTAAACCTAACCCTCACCCTAATCCTAACACTAACCCTATTTCTAATTTTAACCCTAACACTAATCCTAAACTTAAACCTAACCCCCTAATAATAAACCTAAACCTAACACTAACCCTAACCCCTAACCCTAACCCTAACCCTAACCCTATCCTAACCCTAACCCTAACCCTAACCCTAACCCTAACACTAACCCCTAACCCTTACCCTAACCCTAACCCTAACCCTAACCCTAACCATTACCCTAACCCTAACCCTAACCCTAACCCTAACCCTAACCCTAACACTAACCGTAACCATAACACTAAACTCTAAACCCTAAACCTAATCCACCCTAAACCTTAAACAATCCTAAACCATAAATCTTAAACCCTAAACACTAAATCTAACAATAAACCTAAACCTGACCCTAAATCTAACCCTAACCCTAACCCTAACCCTAAACCTAACCCTGACCCTAACACTAACCCTAATCCTAACACTAACCATAACCCTAACCCTAACCCTAACCCTAACCTTAATCCTAACCCTAACCCTAAACCTAACCCTTACCCTATCCCTAACCCTAACCCTAACCTAACCCTAACCCTAACCCAAACCCTAACCCTAACCCTAACACTAACCCCCTAACTTTTACCCTAACCCTAACCCTAACATTAACCCTAACCTTAACCCTAACCATAACCCTAACCCTAACCCTATCTCTAACCCTAACTTTAACCCTAACCGTAACCATAATACTAAACTCTAAACCCTAAACCTAATCTACCCTAAACCTTAAACAATCCTAAACCCTAAACCTTAAACCCTAAACCCTAAATCTAACAATAAACCTAAACCTAACCCTAAATCTAACCCTAACCCTAACCCTAACCCTAAACCTAAACCGGACCCTAACCCTAACCCTAATAATAACACTAATCATAACCCAAACACTAACCCTAACCCTAACCCTAAACCTAACCATAAACCTCACACTATCCCTAATCCTAACACTAAACCCTAAACTTTAAATCTAACCCTAACCCTAACTCTACCCTTAACCCTAACCCTAACCATATCCCTAAACCTAACCCTGACCCTAATCCTAACACTAACCCTATTTCTAATTCTAACCCTAACACTAATCCTAAACTAAAACCTAACCCCCTAATAATAACCCTAACACAAAACTTAACCCTAACCCTAACCCTAACCCTAAAACTAACCCCTAACCCCTAACACTAACCCTAACACTAACCCCTAACCCTAACCCTAACCCTAACCCTAACCTTAACCCTAACCTTAACCCTAACCCTAACCCTATCCCTAACCCTAACCCTTACCCTAACACTAACACTAACCTTAACCCTAACCCTAACCTTAACCCTCACCCTAACCCTCACCTTAACCCTAAACCTAACCCTAACACTAACCCTAACACCCTAAATCCTAAACCCTAAACCCTGAAAAACCCTAAACACTAATTCCAAAAGCACCCTAAACCCTAAACTATAAACACTAAACGCTAAAAAACCATAAACCCTAAATCCTAAACACTAAACCCTAAACAAGCCTAAACCCTAAAACCATTAACACTATACCCTAAACAACCCTAAACCCTTAACCCTAAATATTATACCCTAAACCCTAAAACACTATACAACCTTAAACCCTAAACCTTAAAATATCCTAAATCATAAATCCTGAACAAGCCTAAACACTAAATCATAAACAACCCTAAAAAACCCTAAACAGCTCTAAACGCTAAAACCTAAACAACCCTAAACATTAAACAATCTTAAACGCTAAACCCTATACCCTAAACCTAAACCACCCTAAAACTTAAACAATCCTAAACCCTAAACCTTAAACCATAAACCCTAAATATTAAACCATAAATCTAAGAATAACCATAACCCTAACCCTAACCCTAAACCTAAACCTAACCCTAACCCCAACCCTAACCTTAACCCCATAACCCTAACCCTAACCTTAAGCCTAACATAACCCCATAACCCTAACTCTAACCCTAACTCTAACCCTAATGCTAACCCTAACCCTAACCCTAACCCTAACCCTAACCCCTTAACCTTAATCCCTAAATCCTAAACCCTGAACAACCATGAATCCTAAACCCTGAACAACCCTAAATCATAAACCCTGAATAACCCTAAACACTAACCTCTAAACAACCCTAAACAACCCTAATCACTAAACCATAAACAACCCTAAACACTAAACCCTAAACAACCCTATACCCTAAACCTTAAACACTAAACCCTAAATAACCCTAAACCCTAAAACATTAACACTATACCCTAAACAACACTAAACACTAAACCCAAAACAACCCTAAAACCTAAACCTTAAACACTAAACCTTAAACAACCCTAAACCCTAAACACTAAACCCTAAACAACCCTAAACTTTTAATCCTAAACACTATACCCTAAACAACCCTAAACCTTAAACAATCCTAAACTCTAAAGCCTAAACCCTTAACCTAAACCACCCTAAATCTTAAACAATCCTAAACCCTAAACCTTAAACCCTAAACACTAAACCCTAACCCTAAACCTAATCCTAAACCTAACCCTAACCCTAACCCTAACCCTAACCCTAATCCTAACCCTAACCCTAACCCTAACACTAACCCTAACCCTAAACCTAACCCTGACCCTAATCCTAACACTAACCCTATTTCTAATTCTAACCCTAACACTAATCCTAAACTTAAACCTAACCCCCTAAAAATAAACCTAACCCTAACACTAACCCTAACCCCTAACCCTAACCCTAACCCTAACCCTAACCTAACCCTAACCCTAACCCTAACCCTAACCCTAACACTAACACTAACCCCTAACACTTACCCTAACCCTAACCTTAACCATTACCCTAACCCTAACCCTAACCCTAACCCTAAGCCTAACATTAACCGTAACCATAACACTAAACTCTAAACCCTAAACCTAATCCACCCTAAACCTTAAACAATCCTAAACCATAAATCTTAAACCCTAAACACTAAATCTAACAATAAACCTGAACCTGACCCTAAATCTAACCCTAACCCTAACCCTAACCCTAAAACTAACCAGAACCTAACACTAACCCTAATCCTAACACTAACCATAACCCTAACCCTAACCCTAACCCTAACCTTAACCCTAACCCTAACCCTAAACCTAACCCTTACCCTAACCCTAACCCTAACCCTAACCTAACCCTAACCCTAACCCTAACCCTAACCCTAACCCTAACCCTAACACTAACCCCCTAACTTTTACCCTAACCCTAACCCTAACATTAACCCTAACCTTAACCCTAACCCTAACCCTAACCCTAACCCTAACCCTAACTCTAACCCTAACCCTAACCCTAACCGTAACCATAATACTAAACTCTAAACCCTAAACCTAATCTACCCTAAACCTTAAACAATCCTAAACCTTAAACCTTAAACCCTAAACCCTAAATCTAAAAATAAACCTAAACCTAACCCTAAATCTAACCCTAACCCTAACCCTAACCCTAAACCTAAACCTGACCCTAACCCTAACCCTAATAATAACACTAATCATAACCCAAACACTAACCCTAACCCTAACCCTAAACCTAACCCTAAACCTCACACTATCCCTAATCCTAACACTAAACCCTAAACTTTAAATCTAACCCTAACCCTAACTCTACCCTTAACCCTAACCCTAACCATATCCCTAAACCTAACCCTGACCCTAATCCTAACACTAACCCTATTTCTAATTCTAACCCTAACACTAATCCTAAACTAAAACCTAACCCCCTAATAATAACCCTAACACAAAAGCTAACCCTAACCCTAACCCTTTCCCTAACCCTAACACTAACCCCTAACCCCTAACACTAACCCTAACACTAACCCCTAACCCTAACCCTAAACCTAACCCTAACCTTAACCCTAACCCTAACCCTAACCCTAACCCTATCCCTAACCCTAACCCTTACCCTAACACTAACACTAACCTTAACCCTAACCCTAACCTTAACCCTCACCCTAACCCTCACCTTAACACTAAACCTAACCCTAACACTAACCCTAACACCCTAAATCCTAAACCCTAAACCCCGAAAAACCCTAAACACTAATTCCAAAAGCACCCTAAACCCTAAACTATAAACACTAAACGCTAAAAAACCCTAAACTCTAAACCCTAAACACTAAACCCTAAACAAGCCTAAACACTAAAACCATTAACACTATACCCTAAAGAACCCTAAACCCTTAACCCTAAATATTATACCCTAAACCCTAAAACACTATACAACCTTAAACCCTAAACCTTAAAATATCCTAAATCATAAATCCTGAACAACCCTAAACACTTAATCATGAACAACCCCAAAAAACCCTAAACAACTCTAAACGCTAAAACCTAAAAAACCCTAAACATTAAACAATCTTAAACGCTAAACCCTATACCCTAAACCTAAACCACCCTAAAACTTAAACAATCCTAAACCCTAAACCTTAAACCATAAACCCTAAATTTTAAACCATAAATCTAAGAATAACCATAACCCTAACCCTAACCCTAAACCTAAACCTAACCCTAACCCCAACCCTAACCTTAACCCCATAACCCTAACCCTAACCTTAAGCCTAACATAACCCCATAACCCTAACTCTAACCCTAACTCTAACCCTAATGCTAACCCTAACCCTAACCCTAACCCTAACCCTAACTCTAACCCCTTAACCTTAATCCCTAAATCCTAAACCCTGAACAACCATAAATCCTAAACCCTGAACAACCCTAAATCATAAACCCTGAATAACCCTAAACACTAACCTCTAAACAACCCTAAACAACCCTAATCACTAAACCATAAACAACCCTAAACACTAAACACTAAACAACCCTATACCCTAATCCTTAAACACTAAACCCTAAATAACCCTAAATCCTAAACCATTAACACTATACCCTAAACAACACTAAACACTAAACCCAAAACAACCCTAAAACCTAAACCTTAAACACTAAATCTTAAACAACCCTAAACCCTAAACACTAAACCCTAAACAACCCTAAACTTTTAACCCTAAACACTATACCCTAAACAACCCTAAACCTTAAACAATCCTAAACTCTAAACCCTAAACCCTTAACCTAAACCACCCTAAATCTTAAACAATCCTAAACCCTAAACCTTAAACCCTAAACACTAAACCCTAAACCCTAAAACTAACAATAACCATAACCCTAAACCTAACCCCTAACCCTTACCCTAACCCTAACCCTAACCCTAATCCTAACCCTAAACCTAACCCTAACCCTAACCCTAACCCTAAACCTAACCCTGACCCTAATCCTAACACTAACCCTATTTCTAATTTTAACCCTAACACTAATCCTAAACTTAAACCTAACCCCCTAATAATAAACCTAACCCTAACACT
Organism: Micromys minutus; assembly: GCF_963924665.1. NCBI lineage: Eukaryota > Metazoa > Chordata > Mammalia > Rodentia > Muridae > Micromys > Micromys minutus. The sequence goes on along the minus strand of NC_137966.1, from coordinate 29,430,234 downwards.
AACCCTAACCCCTAACCCTAACCCTAACCCTAACCCTAACCTAACCCTAACCCTAACCCTAACCCTAACCCTAACACTAACCCCTAACCCTTACCCTAACCCTAACCCTAACCCTAACCCTAACCATTACCCTAACCCTAACCCTAACCCTAACCCTAACCCTAACCCTAACACTAACCGTAACCATAACACTAAACTCTAAACCCTAAACCTAATCCACCCTAAACCTTAAACAATCCTAAACCATAAATCTTAAACCCTAAACACTTAATCTAACAATAAACCTAAACCTGACCCTAAATCTAACCCTAACCCTAACCCTAACCCTAAACCTAACCCTGACCCTAACACGAACCCTAATCCTAACACTAACCATAACCCTAACCCTAACCCTAACCCTAACCTTAATCCTAACCCTAACCCTAAACCTAACCCTTACCCTAACCCTAACCCTAACCCTAACCTAACACTAACCCTAACCCTAACCCTAACCCTAACCCTAACACTAACCCCCTAACTTTTACACTAACCCTAACCCTAACATTAACCCTAACCTTAACCCTAACCCTAACCCTAACCCTAACTCTAACCCTAACTTTAACCCTAACCGTAACCATAATACTAAACTCTAAACCCTAAACCTAATCTACCCTAAACCTTAAATAATCCTAAACCCTAAACCTTAAACCCTAAACCCTAAATCTAACAATAAACCTAAACCTAACCCTAAATCTAACCCTAACCCTAACCCTAACCCTAAACCTAAACCGGACCCTAACCCTAACCCTAATAATAAAACTAATCATAACCCAAACACTAACCCTAACCCTAACCCTAAACCTAACCCTAAACCTCACACTATCCCTAATCCTAACACTAAACCCTAAACTTTAAATCTAACCCGAACCCTAACTCTACCCTTAACCCTAACCCTAACCATATCCCTAAACCTAACCTTGACCCTAATCCTAACACTAACCCTATTTCTAATTCTAACCCTAACACTAATCCTAAACTAAAACCTAAACCCCTAATAATAACCCTAACACAAAACCTAACCCTAACCCTAACCCTAACCCTAAAACTAACCCCTAACCCCTAACACTAACCCTAACACTAAGCCCTAACCCTAACCCTAACCCTAACCCTAACCTTAACCCTAACCCTAACCCTAACCCTAACCCTAACCCTAACCCTATCCCTAACCCTAACCCTTACCCTAACACTAACACTAACCTTAACCCTAACCCTAACCTTAACCCTCACCCTAACCCTCACCTTAACCCTAAACCTAACCCTAACACTAACCCTAACACCCTAAATCCTAAACCCTAAACCCCGAAAAACCCTAAACACTAATTCCAAAAGCACCCTAAACCCTAAACTATAAACACTAAACGCTAAAAAACCCTAAACTCTAAACCCTAAACACTAAACCCTAAACAAGCCTAAACCCTAAAACCATTAACACTATACCCTAAACAACCCTAAACCCTTAACCCTAAATATTATACCCTAAACCCTAAAACACTATACAACCTTAAACCCTAAACTTTAAAATATCCTAAATCATAAATCCTGAACAAGCCTAAACACTATATCATAAACAACCCTAAAAAACCCTAAACAACTCTAAACGCTAAAACCTAAACAACCCTAAACATTAAACAGTCTTAAACGCTAAACCCTATACCCTAAACCTAAACCACCCTAAAACTTAAACAATCCTAAACCCTAAACCTTAAACCATAAACCCTAAATTTTAAACCATAAATCTAAGAATAACCATAACCCTAACCCTAACCCTAAACCTAAACCTAACCCTAACCCCAACACTAACCTTAACCCCATAACCCTAACCCTAACCTTAAGCCTAACATAACCACATAACCCTAACTCTAACCCTAACTCTAACCCTAATGCTAACCCTAACCATAACCCTAACCCTAACCCTAACCCCTTAACCTTAATCCCTAAATCCTAAACCCTGAACAACCATAAATCCTAAACCCTGAACAACCATATATCATAAACCCTGAATAACCCTAAACACTAACCTCTAAACAACCCTAAACAACCCTAATCACTAAACCATAAACAACCCTAAACACTAAACCCTAAACAACCCTATATCCTAAACCTTAAACACTAAACCCTAAATAACCCTAAACCCTAAACCATTAACACTATACCCTAAACAACACTAAACACTAAACCCAAAACAACCCTAAAACCTAAACCTTAAAAACTAAACCTTAAACAACCCTAAACCCTAAACACTAAACCCTAAACAACCCTAAACTTTTAACCCTAAACACTATACCCTAAACAACCCTAAACCTTAAACAATCCTAAACTCTATACCCTAAACCCTTAACCTAAACCACCCTAAATCTTAAACAATCCTAAACCCTAAACCTTAAACCCTAAACACTAAACCCTAAACCCTAAACCTAACAATAACCATAACCCTAACCCTAACCCCTAATCCTTACCCTAACCCTAACCCTAACCCTAATCCTAACCCTAACCCTAACCCTAAACCTAACCCTAACCCTAACCCTAACCCTAACCCTAAACCTAACCCTGACCCTAATCTTAACACTAACCCTATTTCTAATTCTAACCCTAACACTAATCCTAAACTTCAACCTAACCCCCTAATAATAAACCTAACCCTAACACTAACCCTAACCCCTAACCCTAACCCTAACCCTAACCCTAACCCTAACCTAACCCTAACCCTAACCCTAACCCTAACCCTAACCCTAACACTAACCCCTAACCCTTACCCTAACCCTAACCCTAACCCTAACCATTACCCTAACCCTAACCCTAACACTAACCGTAACCATAACACTAAACTCTAAACCCTAAACCTAATCCACCCTAAACCTTAAACAATCCTAAACCATAAACCTTAAACCCTAAACACTAAATCTAAAAATAAACCTAAACCTGACCCTAAATCTAACCCTAAACCTAACCCTAACCCTAAACCTAACCCTGACCCTAACACTAACCCTAATCCTAACACTAACCATAACCCTAACCCTAACCCTAACCCTAACCTTAACCCTAACCCTAACCCTAACCCTTACCCTAACCCTAACCCTAACCCTAACCCTAACCCTAACCCTAACCCTAACCCTAACCCCTTAACCTTAATCCCTAAATCCTAAACCCTGAACAACCATAAATCCTAAACCCTGAACAACCCTAAATCATAAACCCTGAATAACCCTAAACACTAACCTCTAAACAACCCTAAACAACCCTAATCACTAAACCATAAACAACCCTAAACACTAAACTCTAAACAACCCTATACACTAAACCTTAAACACTAAACCCTAAATAACCCTAAACCCTAAACCATTAACACTATACTCTAAACAACACTAAACACTAAACCCAAAACAACCCTAAAACCTAAACCTTAAACACTAAACCTTAAACAACCCTAAACCCTAAACACTAAACCCTAAACAACCCTAAACTTTTAATCCGAAACACTATACCCTAAACAACCCTAAACCTTAAACAATCCTAAACTCTAAACCCTAAAACCCTTAACCTAAACCACCCTAAATCTTAAACAATCCTAAACCCTAAACCTTAAACCCTAAACACTAAACCCTAAACACTAAACCTAAAAATAACCATAACCCTAACCCTAACCCCTAACCCTTACCTAACCCTAACCCTAACCCTAATCCTAACCCTAACCCTAAGCCTAACCCTAACCCTAACCCTAACCCTAACCCTAACCCTAAACCTAATCCTAACCCTAACCTTAACCCTAATCCTAACCCTAACCCTAACCCTAACCCTAACCCTAACCGTAACCATAACACTAAACTCTAAACCCTAAACCTAATCCACCCTATAGCTTAAACAATCCTAAACCATAAACCTTAGACCCTAAATCCTAAATCTAACAATAAACCTAAACCTAACCATAAATCTAACCCTAACCCTAACCCTAACCCTAAATCCTCCCTGACCCTAACCCTAACCCTAACCCTAACCCTAACCCAAAAC
>NC_137966.1:29418690-29423690 GCF_963924665.1 Micromys minutus | reverse complement strand
ACCCTAACCTAACCCTAACACTAACCCTAAACCTAACCATAACCCTAACCCTAACCCTATCCCTAACCCTAAGTCTTACCCTAACACTAACACTAACCTTAACTCTAACCCTAACCTTAACCCTCACCCTAACCCTCACCCTAACCCTAAACCTAACCCTAACACTAACCCTAACACCCTAAATCCTAAACCCTAAACCCAGAAAAACCCTAAACACTAATTTCAAAAGCACCCTAAACCCTAAACTCTAAACACTAAATGCTAAAAAACCCTAAACCCTAAACCCTAAACACTAAACCCTAAACAAGCCTAAACCCTAAAACCATTAACACTATACCCTAAACAACCCTAAACTCTTAACCCTAAACATTATAGCCTAAACCCTAAAACACTATACAACCTTAAACCCTAAACCTTAAAATATCCTAAATCATAAATCCTGAACAACCCTAAACACTAAATCATAAACAACCCTAAAAAAACCTAAACAACTCTAAACGCTAAAACATAAACAACCCTAAACATTAAACAATCTTAAACGCTAAACCCTATACCCTAAACCTAAACCACCCTAAAACTTAAACAATCCTAAACCCTAAACCTTAAACCATAAACCCTAAACTTTAAACCATAAATCTAAGAATAACCATAACCCTAACCCTAACCCTAAACCTAAACCTAACCCTAACCCTAACCCTAACCCTAACACTAACCCCTAACCCCTAACACTAACCCTAACCCTAACCCCTAACCCGAACCCTAACCCTAACCCTAACCCAAACCCTAACACTAACCCCCTAACTTTTACCCTAACCCTAACCCTAACCCTAACACTTACCATAACCCTAACCCTAACCCTAACCCCATCCCTATCCCTAACCCTAACCGTAACCATAACACTAAACTCTAAACCCTAAACCTAATCCACCCTAAACCTTGAACAATCCTAAACCATAAACCTTAAACCCTAAACCCTAAATCTAACAATAAACCTAAACCTAACCATAAATCTAACCCTAACCCTATCCCTAACCCTAAACCTAACCCTGACCCTAACCCTAACCCTAATCCTAACACTAACCATAACCCTAACCCTAACACTAACCCTAACCTTAACCCTAACCCTAACCCTAACCCTAACCCTAACCCTAACTCTAACCCTAACTCTAACCCTAACCGTAACCATAATACTAAACTCTAAACCCTAAACCTAATCCACCCTAAACCTTAAACAATCCTAAACCATAAACCCTAAACCCTAAACCCTAAATCTAACAATAAAACTAAAACTAACCCTAAATCTAACCCTAACCCTAACCCTAACCCTAAACCTAAACCTGACCCTAACCCTAACCCTAATCCTAACACTAATCATAACCCAAACACAAACCCTAACCCTAACCCTTAACCTAAGCCTAAAACTCACACTATCCCTAATCCTAACACTAAACCCTAAACTTTAAATCTAACCCTAACCCTAACCCTACCCTTAACCCTAACCCTATCCCTAAACCTAACCCTGACCCTAATCCTAACACTAACACTATTTCTAATTCTAACCCTAACACTAATCCTAAACTAAAACCTAACCCCCTAATAATAACCCTAACACTAAACCTAACCCTAACCCTAACCCTAACCCTAACACTAACCCCTAACCCCTAACACTAACCCTAACCCTAACCCCTAACCCTAACCCTAACCCTAACCTTAACCCTAACCCTAACCCTAACTTTATCCCTAACCCTAATTCTTACCCTAACACTAACACTAACCTTAACCCTAACCCTAACCTTAATCCTCACCCTAACCCTCACCTTAACCCTAAACCTAACCCTAACACTAACCCTAACACCCTAAATCCTAAACCTTAAACCCCGAAAAACCCTAAACACTAATTCCAAAAGCACCCTAAACTCTAAACTATAAACACTAAATGCTAAAAAACCCTAAACCCTAAACCCTAAACACTAAACCCTAAACAAGCCTAAACCCTAAAACCATTAACACTATACCCTAAACAACCCTAAACCCTTAACCCTAAACATTATACCCTAAACCCTAAAACACTATACAACCTTAAACCCTAAACCTTAAAATATCCTAAATCATAAATCCTGAACAACCCTAAACACTAAATTATAAACAACCCTAAAAAAACCTAAACAACTCTAAACGCTAAAACCTAAACAACCCTAACCATTAAACAATCTTAAACGCTAAATTCTATACCCTAAACCTAAACCACCCTAAAACTTAAACAATCCTAAACCCTAAACCTTAAACTATAAACCCTAAATTTTAAACCATAAATCTAAGAATAACCATAACCCTAACCCTAACCCTAAACCTAAACCTAACCCTAACCCCAACCCTAACCTTAACCCCATAACCCTAACCCTAACCTTAAGCCTAACATAACCCCATAACCCTAACTCTAACCCTAACTCTAACCCTAACTCTAACCCTAATGCTAACCCTAACCCTAACCCTAACCCTAACCCTAACCCTAACCCCTTAACCTTAATCCCTAAATCCTAAACCCTGAACAACAATAAATCCTAAACCCTGAACAACCCTAAATCATAAACCCTGAATAACCCTAAACACTAACTTCTAAACAACCCTAAACAACCCTAATCACTAAACCATAAACAACCCTAAACACTAAACCCTAAACAACCCTATACCCTAAACCTTAAACACTAAACCCTAAATAACCCTAAACCCTAAACCATTAACACTATACCCTAAACAACATTAAACACTAAACCCAAAACAACCCTAAAACCTAAACCTTTAACACTAAACCTTAAACAACCCTAAACCCTAAACACTAAACCCTAAACAACCCTAAACTTTTAACCCTAAACTCTATACCCTAAACAACCCTAAACCTTAAACAATCCTAAACTCTAAATCCTAAACCCTTAACCTAAACCACCCTAAACCTTAAACAATCCTAAACCCTAAACCTTAAACCCTAAACACTAAAGCCTAAACCATAAACCTAACAATAACCATAACCCTAACTCTAAACCCTAACCCTTACCCTAACCCTAATCCTAACCCTAATCCTAACCCTAACCCTAACCCTAACCCTAACCCTAACCCTAACCCTAAACCTAATCCTAACCCTAACCTTAACCCTAATCCTAACCCTAACCCTAACCCTAACCCTAACCGTAACCATAACACTAAACTCTAAACCCTAAACCTAATCCACCCTAAACCTTAAACAATCCTAAACCATAAACCTTAGACCCTAAATCCTAAATCTAACAATAAACCTAAACCTAACCCTAAATCTAACCCTAAACCTAACCCTAACCCTAAAACCTCCCTGACTTTAACCCTAACCCTAACCCTAACCCTAACCCTAAACCTAACCCTGACCCTAATCCTAACACTAACCCTATTTCTAATTCTAACCCTAACACTAATCCTAAACTTAAACCTAACCCCCTAATAATAACCCTAACCCTAACACTAACCCTAACCCCTAACCCTAACCCTATCCCTAACCCTAACCTAACCCTAACCCTAACCCTAACCCTAACCCAAACCCTAACACTAACCTTCTAACTTTTACCATAACCCTAACCCTAAACCTAACCCTAACCCTTACCATAACCCTAACCCTAACCCTAACCCCATCCCTAACCCTAACCCTAACCGTAACCATAACACTAAACTCTAAACCGTAAACCTAATCCACCCTAAACCTGAAACAATCCTAAACCATAAACCTTAAACCCTAAACCCTAAATCTAACAATTTACCTAAACCTAACCCTAAATCTAACCCTAACCCTATCCCTAACCCTAAACCTAACCCTGACCCTAACCCTAACCCTAATCCTAACACTAACCATAACCCTAACCCTAACATTAACCCTAACATTAACCCTAACCCTAACCCTAACAATAACCCTAACCCTAACTCTAACCCTAACCCTAACCCTAACCGTAACCATATTACTAAACTCTAAACCCTAAACCTATTCTACCCTAAAGCTTAAACAATCCTAAACCTTAAACCTTAAACCCTAAACCCTAAATCTAACAATAAACCTAAACCTAACCCTAAATCTAACCCTAACCCTAACCCTAACCCTAAACCTAAACCTGACCCTAACCCTAACCCTAATAATAACACTAATCATAACCCAAACACTATCCCTAACCCTAACTCTAAACCTAACCCTAAACCTCACACTATCTCTAATCTTAACACTAAACCCTAAACTTTAAATCTAACCCTAACCCTAACCCTACCCTTAACCCTAACCCTAACCATATCCCTAAACCTAACCGTGACCCTAATCCTAACACTAACCCTATTTCTAATTCTAACCCTAACACTAATCCTAAACTAAAACCTAACCCCCTAATAATAACCATAACACTAAACCTAACCCTAACCCTAACCCTAACCCTAACCCTAACACTAACCCCTAACCCCTAACACTAACCCTAACCCTAACCCCTAAACCTAACCCAAACCCTAACCCTAACCTTAACCCTAACCCTAACCCTAACCCTAACCCTATCCCTAACCCTATCCCTTACCCTAACACTAACACTAACCTTAACCCTAACCCTAACCTTAACCCTCACCCTAAACCTCACCTTAACCCTAAACCTAACCCTAACACTAACCCTAACACCCTAAATCCTAAACCCTAAACCCCGAAAAACCCTAAACACTAATTCCAAAAGCACCCTAAACCCTAAACTATAAACACTAAACCCTAAAAAACCCTAAACCCTAAACCCTAAACACTAAACACTAAACAAGCCTAAACCCTAAAACCATTAACACTATACCCTAAACAACCCTAAACCCTTAACACTAAACATTATACCCTAAACCCAAAACACTATACAACCTTAAACCCTAAACCTTAAAATATCCTAAATCATAAATCCTGAACAACCCTAAACACTAAATCATAAACAACCCTAAAAAACCCTAAACAACTCTAAACGCTAAAACCT